>NW_012133788.1:0-179134 GCF_000403515.1 Pseudozyma hubeiensis SY62 | reverse complement strand
CCCCCCCCCTTCTGTGTTGTTGTGGTTCGGAACGGCGAAAATGACAGATCCATTACCACGGTTCGAGTATGCACCCCAGCCCTGGGACGCGCGCGAGACCGACACAGCGGAGCGCTCGCTGTCAGCTGTACTGGCAAATACAGGCCAAGCCTCAGGTCCTTTGGTCAGATTCAAGAACTACAAGAATTCTCGTAGCGAGGCACAGTGAATTGCACAGTCGAGGAATGTGGGCTACAGCATGGGGTTACGCGGTTGTGCAGCGCAGAGTGGCATTTCTCCCCTCAAGGAATTTAAAGATTAATAATAAATATTCGTCTCAATCTTTCGGAAAAGCGATGTCGGAGCTGTCACAGCGCGTCAAACCCAAAGTGTCAGGGACTGCTAGGGCGGTGGAGCCATGTGCCTAATCTTGTCGGGGTTTGATCTTCTGCTGTGGGCTCTCTGCCTGTGCATTGCGCACTTGCTGCGTGGGGCGCCTGCAGTATGCGCGAGGCAAGAATCGGACAGACAAGCGCCTCACGTTCCTCGAGTCTTTCTCTCTCTCTGTGCTCTGCAGACTGGATATCTGTCTCCATCTCTGAGAACTCTGTTTGCACGTCGTGGGGCACGCGCAGCCGGCTGCCCGTCACACATTCGTCCCACAGCCTGGGGTTTGGATCCCGACGGACGTTGCGGACGATCATTGGAGCGCTAGACGAGCAGACCCAATCATCACCCTACCCATGCCTTGCCTCACAATTCTTTCGAACATCGTCGACGAACCACAGCAAAGCCACCGCTCTCGTGCATTGCTTTGCACCACAACCGCTTTTGTAGAGCGCCCGAACACTCTTTCTTGTCGTCAAACGAGCCAGTTCCCACAAATGCGGTACCTTCTGTTGTGCTGCATCATCCTCGATCCAGTCTCTGGCTGATCTTCTGACGGATCTGTCTGTCCACCTTGTCGGCGACAGGTTTTATGCATGCCACCTCTTCGTACATTCATTCCTGGCTTCTTTCTGTTCAAGCCCTGTTGTATTCTTTTGCCCGCGCCATTTGTTCTTGGCCGCCGCTGCCGCCGCCGAATCCGTTCTTCTGACCGGATTCGACGCTGGGACGTCGCCGATCAAAACATGCAATCAGAATGTCGTGTTTTGTGGCGCCTGCCCTGTGGTGCACATGCAATGCTCGTTTGATCGCCGGAAATGGCCTTGACATGTCCAATGTCAGACGCCTCGCCTAAGCAGATTTGGACCTGCCGATCATATGTCATTGTACGCTCTACGTCCGACTGGTATACGTCGGAGGGAAGAAAACTTTCCTGCCAAAGCTTGGCGTTTAGCGAGTGACAGATGAAGTGCGTGTGAGACAACGCGTGCATCGACCTGCGGACTGTTGACGATGATGGTGTTTTGATGTTGTTATTGTTGACGTTTCCGTCGTAGCCGCTGTTGATTGTGCTGTACGGTTGGCCCTGGGAGCTCTGCTCGAGACACAGCAGCGAGACAGCCTCTGCTTCCCTACGCAGCAAGCGCTATTCGCCGTCGCTGGCACGCTTGCCGTTCGCTCCAAACAAGCTGGACCTGGTCATCGAAAGGTATAAGAACAAAGGCAAATGGCGTCTTCCTCCTCTTCTTTTCATCATCAATCCAATCATCCACTCCACTCCACTCTACTCTTCTCTACCCTCTTCCAACACTCTCTTTAGCTCTCAGCTTCCCCCAACCCAACTCAATCAAAATGCAGTTCAAGACCATCTTCGCCGCTGTCGTTACCTTCGCCGCCGTCGCCTCGGCTCTCCCCAAGGCCCCCTCTTCCTCGGAGCACAACGGCAACGGCCAGTGCTCTACCGGCCAGGCTCAGTGCTGTTCGCAGATCGTAAGTGTTTTTCTACCAACATTCTCTTTCCGACGACAATCTTGATCAGCGATCTGACTGTCTATACTTTCTTCCTTCTCTACCAAAATTGGACACGAGTAGAAGCAGGGCAAGCAGGCCCAGGACGCCCTTGCCGGTCTCGGTCTCGCCTTCAACGAGGTTCTTGACGGTGCCATCGGTCTTGACTGCCAGCAGATCCCCGTCGGTGTCCTCGGTGTCGCCGTCGCTGTCCAGAACACCTGCAAGAACACCGCCGTCTGCTGCCAGGGCTCTGCCAACAACGGTCTCGTCCAGACCTCGTGCACTCCCATCTCGGTCAACTAAGCATCTGCTCTCGCCATGCTTGCTTTCGATCCGATTTGGTTGCATCTTCGCCTTCATCTAGCTTAGGAACAATCGCTTTCCCTCTCGTCTTTTTGTCCTCTCATCATCGCATCCGCTAATCCCTACACCACCATCCTCTCTCTCATAGCATTTTCTTTGCGAGCTTTTTGTGTGATTTTGTGTGAAGATTTGATTGTCGGCGCCATCTTGGCGACGAACACGCTCTTTCAGAGAGCAAATAGCTTTGATATATACGCAACTCTACCACCTTCTCATTATGGTGCACTCGACATGAAAAGGGCTCCTGCTTCCACTAGATACGAACGAGAAGGCCAGCTATTCGACTGGCTCGCAAAAGCCAGGCGATCGTCTATGCAACCGACTAAAGGGAAAGGCGGCAGCAGTATGGCGATGACGGGGATGAGCAGGCAGCCAGAGACGAGGAGATTGCTTACCCCTTTGCACTCACTTTGCTTGAAGTGACTCTATCGAGCAATCGTATGCAGGTGTCAGTCGAATGGCTTCTCAGTGTTGCTGGAATGTCATTGTCTTTCGCATGCATCCGGTAGAAATGCTCGGCGTAAGCCTCCGACGAAGAAGCATCCCTCCTGAGCGTAGCTGTCAAAGAACGCGTGATTGTTACATTTCGGCTGGCACACAAGTCTCACCAATTTCCACAGCGCTGTCACGTGCGGAGCGTTGCCGTCGCCAGTCAATCCTGACTCTTCCGAATTGAGCCAATTCCAGGCAGCTCCACACCACGTCGGCACTTGCGCACTGACAGCGCCGTGTGCTGCCAACGGGAAGAATCGCTGCGCTCCATCGCGATATTGCATTTTGCATTCTTCCCGCTCCACATCGCTTCTCGCTTCCTTCCGACGCTGTTCCATCTCTCCCTGCCTCTTCAACCACTTTGCTCAAGGGACACGGAATTCTGAGAACCCATCACGGATCGTAGAAGGAAATAAGGTCACACTTCTACACACGAGGGTCCCGAAATGATTGCAGCTTCGGTAGGTATTGGGCCAAACGTTACAAGGGTTGAAGAGCTTGCATCGCTGACAACTGCCACAATACTGCACGGACGATGTGATCTTTTTGTTGGGTTGTCGATAGGCGCGCTCGGCTTCGGCCAGGATGGCAGCAGGTGTCTCGGTCGCCGTGATTGCAGGAACTTCATCCATCGTCATGGCCAAGCCGATCTACAATGACGAGGCGAGCTCGAGCGGTGCATCCAAGGTAAGCTTCCCCAGCGCTGATCTTTGCGTAGAAGACAACATCTTTCATGCTGCTATGCAGCTCACTCGACAGTCAACTTACACCTCTCCTTCCTATCCCTCCCTGACTTGCTCACTCACCCTACAGCTTCCGATCTACCCTCAACCGGACCCCAAGGTGGAAATCGTACCCGTGCAAACCGAGCTCGAACGACAAGTCGGATCCGCGCGCCGTACGCTCTCGCACCTCACCACCGACACGCGCCACTCGGTCCGCTCGCTCGTCGATCGCTGGATCAACATCGAACGATCCATCGAAGGCGAAGTCAAATCCCTCGTACCCCCCACCGAACCCCTCACCCCCGGCCTCCTCTACGTCGGTGTCGCCACTCTGGCCGGATCCATCTTCACCCGCTACCGCGCTTTCCCCATTCGACTCCTCACTCCACCCCTAGCCCTTGTGGTCAGCTTGAACTACTTCAACCCAAACCTCGCCTCCAACCTCGGAGACTACTACACCCAGGTCGAACAGAAATACGTCCCCGCCCTTACGGAACAGAGGAGAAGTTGGCAGAACCAGGGCAAGAAGGTTTTGGACTCTACGACAAAGAACATCCACGAGCTGAAGGATAAGACCGAGAAGGGCGTCAGGGAAGGGTTGAACACGGTCGAACAGCAGACCGGCTTGAAGGTCGGAGATGTCGTGGCCAAGAAGGAGGAGGCGAAGATCGCGATCAAGGACCAGATGAAGGCTGTGTAAGAGCCAAAGAGGAGCGCAGAATGTGGCGATTCAACGGGATGTAGAGACGTCGATTTGTAGAGGCAATGTTGCAGCTGTCGAGCTATGGCCGGTTCTGCTTATGCGAACCTTGTTCCTCGAGGTGGAGTGTGATAGACGAACGAAGGACAGAGTTGCTGCAGGGGACGCATCGGTCGTTGTGCCCAGTTGAAGTCGTGATTGTTCCAACCATAACTGACATGCGGATCGATGTGTCTTGCTGGGACTTGAGTCATTAGCCGCTTCGTCGCGTTGTGTTCTTCGCACAACTTGGATCATCAGATGTCGCCGGTTCTGTGACACTCACACGACCAATGCTCACCTTAGAAATCGGACCTACGACACCTTGATGAGATTTTCAGACACATCGTTCGTGGTAGGAGCGATGGGCTTCAATGCATTGTGAATGGCTTCGGCTTGCTCATCCGACAAGGCTTTGTGCGGAACGAACCATGTCATGAGCCACTTGACCAATCTTTGAGCTGTGCTTGGTATTGGCTGAATGCTTGAATGCTTCCTTCACTCGCTCTGATTCCGTATCCGTCTCAGCATTCTCATTGTCATCACAAGGTCACCGCTACATCCTCAAGAAACCCCCCACATCCACCTCCCGAACAATGTCCAGCCCCCCACCCTCCAACGAGACCCTCTTCACCTCACTCCCCACGCCCCCTTCCACGACCGACGACCCCTACATACCCTTCCAAATGCACTACCGCATCCCACCCCAGCTGCGAGATTCTTTCTTCGATACCCTCTCGTGCACCATCCAAGTCGGGCTGCAGCACGTCGAACACGGACGATTCTTGGCCTTCGGGAATCAGTTTGATACGATCGCGTTTTTCTGCGTTCCCCAAAGTTGGATCGGATTTACAGTGGCACGCGCAAAGAGATTTCGGGGGTGGGTGCAGTGGAAGTTTCCAGAGCAAGTGGATGTGAGAGTGGCGTTGAGGAATTTGAGCAGGATCGAGGGGGAGTTGCAGAGGGAGGAATGGGAGCAGGCAGAGGGGGTGGAGAGGTGGTGGTTTGAGGATGGCGAGATGCGGGACGAGGAAGAGTGACGGAGTGGTGGAGGAGGGAGAGGGGAGAAAAGGTCGATACGCGTGTCGAGGGATAGAGGCTTGACCAGGGATGACACATCGCCTCCATCATCTCTTCTGCTCGACCATCTGTGACGACGTGACGACACAAGAGTCGACTGCATGGGCGCGCGGATAGGCATTGTACAGCAAGATCCATCAAATCCTTCGACGACTGCAGTTAAAACTCAGACACTGGGCACGCAAAAGTATGCTTCCTCTTAGCACGATCTTACAAGAGATGACACCTCCGGGCTCACATGCCGACGTTCGCTTCTCATCGCACATTTCTTTTTCAACCTTCACATAGACTCTCCACGTCAAATCATTCATTTCACATCCATCCCAAAACCCCAACGATCCGCTTCCGAGTTCAAACCTCTCGCTCAAACCCGCTCCCATCGCTGCTTCAACTCGCGATTCTCCAACCTCAAACCCTCCATCTCTACCCTGATGCGTTGCAGCTCGCACCTCAACCTGTCGATCTCCCTCGACTGTTCTCTGCAACCTCGTTGGAACGACCTTTCCGGTGCAACTTTCTTGACTTCTCGACTGAAGAAATCGGGGATATCCGTGCAAGTCGGGGTGGCAACGAACGACGAGGTGGAAGAATAGGACGAGGCGGATGACGAACGGCTCGTCGGCTCGTACGGCGAATCGGACCGACGGTGCGGAGCACTCGTGTTGTTCGACGAGACAAGTGTGAGATCCGACGAGACTTGTTCCATCAACAGCTGCAGGCTCTCCCACATGCGTTCGGCGCGGAATGGTTTGGGTGAAGACAATTGAGTCGTAGTCTCGCGCAGACGAGTGGTTGCATCCACGTGAAAATCGAGGTGATTCGATCGAAGGGAGTGCACGTGTGTCGGTGGTTGTGCTCGATCGTCTTTGTGAGACGTGCTGAATAGGTCGCAGGGGGGTGATTTGAAGGGGGAGGAGGAGCGGAGAGACGATCGGGAGGATTGCGAGCAGTCCGAGGCTGCCGAAGAGCTCGTGCTGGCGAGCGGAGGTGTGGGCGGTGTTTGGAACGAGCTACCCGACCACCGTGATGCGAGTGACTGGCGCAAGTGTGGCGGTGAGTTGGGAGAGGCTCGATGTGGGACAGGTTCCGCGGGCGTGATATCGTGCATGTTGATTGCATCCCCCGAAATGGTCGGTGAAGAGATCATGTCGAACGACGTCCCAGCAACGATCGCTGCACTCGTTCGATATGCGCTTCCACTCGAAGCTCGTTTCCCCACCTTCAAAGGCGCAACATCGCTCGCACCACCTTGTCCCATCTCCATCGACCGCGTTGCTACGTGCACAGAAGGCTTCACCATCATCATGCACAACTGGGAAGAAGACGGTGTTGGAAGTGGTGGCGGGGCGATCACTTTCGGGCGTGATTCTCCGAACAAGGATCGTCTTCGTTCCGATCGTTTGGGTACCGGAGGTTTGTCGAGCATCGTCGCGGGGCGAGTTGTGAGAGTGTTATCGCGACTTGTGGGAGCGTTGATGGTTCGTGGAGATATATGGATCTCCCTTTGGGTCCCTCAACGGCGAGATGATTGTTTATAAAGGAGGTGGTGACAGGAGAGGGTGTGTGTAGGAAGAGAATGGACCTCGAAGTCTTCACGCTCTGAGCTGAGTTTGCGAAGAGGTGTTCTGTGATTACCTGGAGCGTGGTGCTCTTGCGATTGTATTCCTTGTCCGAGCCGACGTCTCAGGGGAGCTGTCAAACAGCCTTCGGTTCATCGCCTTCGCCCTCATCGATTCCCGAACATGAAATTCAGCTTCGCCTCCAGCACAACCGCCGGGCATCGTGTTACCGAGATCACATGAAAGGATCTTGACAGCTCCCGCAGCCGGCGCACTCTGAACCTCTCCACCTCGACCGCTATCCCGAACGACCAAGGAACAAACGTCAGATTGGAGCGACATCCCGCGGGGCACCCTCACAAGCGTACGCTTCAGAATCTCACCCCTCCCGCATACCATCTTCATGTTCGTGGAAGTGGCCCATCCCGAACCATACCAAGTCCGCCGGGTTCGCGCATTCGGGAACGGAATGAGCAGAAATTGACAGCAACCCTGCAAGTGCCCATTCTCCTTCAGCTGGCGGGTTACGCGGTTTCGCTCCCGTTCGCGACCGGGGACGCTGCAGATTTCGAGAAAATAAAAAGACCCTTCAGGCATTCGAGCGGTGTTGAATTTTTCCCGCGATAAGGAGGCTGTCAAAAAGATGAAAATTCGGGTTGGAAAAGTGTTCCAGGAACGCAACGTGGCATATATCCTTGATTCCCATGCTAGGCGATTCCCATGCTAAGCTGTTCGTGAACAGTGCGGCGTTCTTCCTGCATCGCAAAGCGTTGTTCAGACGGCAGCGGCTACGGAGGAAGGGTGCCGGTGGGTAGGCGGTGGAAGCAACAAACAGACCTCAAAGCCGTCCGACAGGCGCGCCGGAAGTGGTTTCCCACCTGTCAGAATGGTGTTGGTTCGGCAGAGCAGAATAGTGGTTCCTGTCAATGCGCAGCGGGTCTAGAATCTCACAACGTCGTGCTCTTCTCGCCGGGATCGACTTCGAGCCAAACCGGTGCCCTTTGCGCTCGTCGGCACGCACGGTTGCCCTGATGGTTAATGGACACAACTTCGCTGCTCCAGCTACCCACTCCCACCGCCAAACCTCTCCCTAGCCATCGCCTTGAACATGTCCATCGTCTTATCCTCCTTCCTCTTCATCTCATCCACCCTTCCCTGCAACTCCTCCTTTCTCTCCTCCAACCTCTCCTGCCTCGCTTGTTCCCTCTTGCTCCTCCCCCTGTTTCTTGCGTCCTCATCTCCTCTTCCAGCTTTGCGCTCATCGTCGTAGATATCCCTGTCGTCGAGCTCGAGCCCGTCTGGACGTCTGCTTTCAGCGAATGCGCGTTTATCAGCGTTGATCTCCCTCCTTTTCTCCATCGTTCTTTCTCTACCCGTACTCTTGCCTTCTTGTTCTTCTGCCATGTCGGCTGCGTCTTGTCGGAGTCTCTTTCGGTCTTGACTCGAGGAGATGCGGTCCAGATCTCGTTGGTGTTCACGATCGAACTGTCTTTGCGCTACGGTAGAAGGTCGAGCTTGGCTACCGCGCTCTGAGTCCTCCGTATTGTGGGAGCGTTTCGTTCGTCGCTCTGCATCCCTCGCCTCTCTCGCACCTCTACTATCGCCATTCGTTAGCGTGTCGATCGAATCCTTCATCAACTCCAACTTTGCTTTCTCCGAAGCGTACCCTTGATGCGTGGTGAAACTCCATTTGTGTCGTGTTTTGCCAGCTGAACTGTCTAGACTTCGAATCGTCCCGCTGTAGTACGGATCGTCCAGTCGACCAGCGTTCCATCGACGTACGAATCGGTCAAAGTAACGTCGTGCCGAGGCGGAGGAGATCTCATCCAGGTACAGCTGCTTGCTGGAGGATAGCCAGTGTTTGAACTCGCTGGAACGGATGAAGTAGTCGTCGGAGGTGAGCGGAGAGGCATCGAATGGAAGAGAGATGGATGTGGATGGAGAGGGAGAGCGGGCGCGTGCGGATTGAGAGCGAGAAGATGACGACGTTGACGGGTCGTGTGTGCGCCGAGATGAATGCGAGTGATCACCGGATCGACGGTTCTTATCGTTGATATCCGACGGCATGACGGAAGAGGCTACTCTGGAAGCCAGTGAGGCTGTCAGCGATCAAAGTGCAGTTTTCTTTCCACCTGTCAATGTTGGAGCAAGCTTGGAAGCAACACCGCCAAAACCGCCCTGCGACTTGTTCTTCTCCTTGATCGATCGAATGCAGAATGCCGCTTTGATGATGTCCAATCCTTCAGCCCGTTCACAAATGGTGTTTGAGTCGAACCAAAAGGTTCTGATGCGAAAACCAACGGCGTATGCAACGCCACGCCTCCACACCAAACCCACGTTCGTGCCTTCCGACTTCCGATTTTTCCCCCTTCGAGACGTCCATCCCTCACAGCCCATCCAGACTGTACAGCATATCGCTGTGTCTACAGCATGGCGAACGCATTCCTGAATGACAAGGTGATCACCAGCTGAGCAACACAGCCTTAGGTGAGACTCTGAAAGGTACTCGCCCGTGCACCGATCTCACTCAACACCATTCGAGTCAAACCACATCCTCCACTGAGAATGGGTTTGTTGGCGCGAGGTCGCGAGTGGGAAAAGGATGCCAGATCGACCTACTAGCGACCCTATAGACGACGCGGTTGGAGTTGATCCAGTGTGTACGTCGGTGGCTTCAGATCGTGTCTGTCACAAACACTTTCCCTTCGGATCGCACTTCCACGCAACCCAAACCGTTCACCGCAGACAACACACTCATTCAACCTTACTCCTCTTTCAACGTTCTTCAATTGTGCGACAACTTCAGCTCATTCTCGCCGTGCTATTCTCCCGGTCCTTCCTAGCAATGCCACTGGTTGCCGCAGCTGCAGCCGCCGCCGCCGCCTCTGCATGCTGCGCCTTCCTCCTCATCTTGGCCTGCTGCAGGATCGACTCTGGCAATCGAAGTGACGTCTTCGGTGGAGACGGCACCTCCTTGTCCCCAGCATTCGCTGCTTTAGCCGCATCCACCGCTCGCCACTCGGGACTCGCTCCCGACGAGTCTGCATCGTCCAACTCCGACAGCCGTGCCAACTCGTCCAGCGTCGCTTCGCTGATCACAGAGCCCGTGTCCTGGTCGTCCTCGTCGACAGCATCCTCGTCGATGCGCAGCGCAAGCTTGTCCGCGTCGATGGAAAGCATCGGCTCGGTTCCAAGTTGAGCGGCTCGACGAAGGTATTCTTGCACCAAAGCGTGTGTGTCTGCCTGCTGCTGTGGATGCGACGGTCGACGACCATCTCCGGCGGCAGGACCCAATGACCAAGGCGAGCTGGCAGATGAGCACAGCAGAGTGCTGGCGCTGTTGCTGTCAAACAGCGCCGAGGACGAAGCGTGGCTCGAATTGGATAACCTGCGCGGTCCAAATCCTGGTCCCGACGCTGGAGCTGCCGCTGTTGCCTGCTGTACTGACAGTGTAGCTATACGCGACTCGAGATCCGCTGGCGTAAGGGACTGCGGCGAGCTCGACTCGTAGAACGTGGCAGGCACGGGTGTCGGTATCGATCCTTCAGCAGCGGCGTGCACGTGTGGCGCCAACGATGCTGCAGCAGCAGTAGCATTGGACCCGAGCTGCGCTCGGAGATGAACACCGTTGGCCAGAGCAGCAGCGCGAGGCAGCGACTTGGATCGGTTGAGCGTTTCAGAAAACGAGCGCGACGTCTTGCCCCGTGGCGTGCTCCCCAAATCATCGCGTGTGGAGGCCAGAGTAGGCGCACCAAAGCTAATTTCGGCACCGTACGCGAATGCTTCTTGAGCACCGGCGCCGCTCGAGGGGTGATATCCGGCAGGGACGGCATGCTTGAAAGAGGGCGAGGTGCGCGCCGAAGCGTGGCCGATGCTAGCTCTCGTAAAGTCGATCGGTGCGTAGCCACCCGAATCGCTCTGAGCAGAGCTGAACGATCCGGCAGCCTCTGCAGTGTTGTGCGACTGGGCGGCCGCTGCAAAGCGCGGGGGTTGCGGCTTGGGATTGAGTCCGTGCGTTCGCGACAGCGGCGCGAGCATGGCGGCAGTGGGCGGATAGGCGACACCTTGACCAAGCCCGCGTGCCATCTGCTCGAAAGCGAAGCTTCCACCGTAACCGCTGCTGCTGCTGGCATCGTAGCGTCGATGGGCGCCGTACGTGTCTCGGTAATGACGCCCACCTGTCGCGCCTGTACCATGGAAGCTGGTGGCGTTGCCCGCCGCCATGCCGAGGTGCGGGTTGTACGCATAGCGATTCATGGGACTGGGCCCATCCGGTGCACGGCTAAGACTATCCTCGCGCTCCTCGCACAGCTCGGCGATGAGCACCGAAATCTTTTGACCGCGCGTGTTGGTAAGGATGCGACTGGCACGCATGAACTCGCCTCGGATGGTGTACAGGCCGTCCTTGGTAACGGTGCGCGAAACGTTGTACCCCTCCTGGAAGGGATCTTCGATGCACAGCTCGGCGTTCCAATTCTTGCTCTCTTTTGAGAGCAGGCCGGTCTCGGACTTGAGACTGATCACGTCGCGCACATATCCGAACTCTTTGCTAAAGTAGCGGAAGAAGTCGACGAGCAGCTCGCCGACGTTTTCGGTGTTCTCGGAGGCCCACGTCTTGCGCAGCGTTGCCACATCGTCGTAGAAGTAGATGTCGTTGCCGTTGAGCTCCATCTCTTCGGGTCTCATGTTGCGTGTTGGAGGCACACGTTGGAGGTTGGGCAGCACAGCAGGGTTCTTAATGTGCACCAAAAAGAAGAGCACCATGAGCGTATAGCCGTATGAGGACAGCGTACCCATATAAGGAGAGTTGAGCTTTCTGCGCTTTGCCCACACCTTGAGGAAGAGGACGAGCGTGCGGAGGCGCTGCGGGTCAACCATAGCGTAGCTGAGCAGCAGGCGCGTGTTTTCGAGCGCGAGACGATTCTCAAAGCCAATATCGCATGCGATCTCGTAGGGCAGGTCGAGAGTCGGAGAGCGGTTGATCTTGATGATGGGGATGCGGGCCTTGGGCAAGGGCATGACGGTGAAATCGGTCTCTTGACGGATGAGCTGGCCCAGAGTCTCGACGAGCTCGGAGGCGGTGTGCTGCGTTGTCGGCTGGCCGTCTTGACCCTTGCCCATGAGGCAGCACAAGTCCATGTCCGAGTTGCGAAGAGCAAAGCCGTTGGCCATGGAGCCGAAAGCGAGGAGTTTGCATCCAGGACTGACGCGAAGCGCGAGTTTCTCGAGCTGGCGACGCGTGGCTTCCTTGATGCGATACTCTTCCTCTGTGGGGAGTATGGGCGAGAGGAAGGCGATGATGCAGTTGGTGAGCTCGGTGGTGTGGCGTTCCCAATGCGGACCGGAGTGTGGCTGGGAGTGGCTCGGACTTGTTGCAGCGCCCTGAACCGAGGCCGCTCCGAGGCTCTGAAGGGAAGGGATGAGCGCGTGGTTGTGATGCGACACGGCACGCATCTGAGGGCTGGTGCGCATGCTGCGGGATCCATTGTAAGACATATTGGAACCATTGACGCCGTAGCTGGAGGTATGAGACGAGGCACCGTTGGCAAGAGCGGCTGTCTGAGCACGCGTGCGACCATTGGGAGAAGCAGACGAGGTTGTGCTCGGGTTGACGGCATTCGGATGCGACGCTGGCGATCCCTGCAGAGGTGCAGAACGACTGGGAGAAGCCATGTTGGGAGCGGTGTTGTTGGCTGGCCGGGATGGGGGGTAGTAGGGTGTGGCATAAGAGCTCATGGGTTCGGCTTCGTTGAAGGGGGATTGGGCGCCGTTCTGGCCTGGATGGGCCGTGGTCTGTGTGTAGGCTTGTACTGGGATGGCAGGGAGGTTGGCGGCTTGGGTTCTGAACGAACTGATTGGATGGTGGGAGATGGCGTCGTCGACGGTAGCCGACCTCTGTTTGGACGGCTGTGAACGAGCTTCAGCGGGGGCAGAACTCTTGCGACGCGGCGTCGTGGTTGCTGTCAAGGATGCGTCGTCGCCGGTGAAGGCTGCAGAGGAGCCTGTTTGCATTCGATCCTTGGCGGAGCTGCTCGAGAAGCGTTCAGCTGAAGCTGCGCGTTGTGCCAGCGATTTGTCCAATGAGGCAGCCGAGAGGGTAGCCTTCATCTTGGCCGAGGCTTCTGATCTTGCGGTACTGGGTCTGCGCGAATTGAGTGCAGAGGAAGACGGAGAGGTGGACGCCAGACGGTCTGACCTGTCGGAAGCGGTTGAGCTGGCCGAGACGCATCGCGATGTTTGGGAAGCGTCGTTGAGGGGAGAGGGCGAGGCATGTGCCGAAAGCTTGTGGTCTGGCGAGGGCATGTGCGAGGAATTGGCTTCGGCTCCATCTTGCGACCGACTGCGCCGGTGGGGCGCGCCCGTGGATGTTGATGACACTGGCATCGTTGTGGTGGCGAGCTTCAAGATTGCGCGGGATGCGGGGTGTGGGCGTATGGGACCAGATCTGACGATGCTTTGCAATGCGGAAAAGAGCGGCGAAAGCTGTCCAGCCGCGGCAGAATGTGGGATATGATTAGAGCACGTTACTGTGCTGCGAGCTGAATCCGAACAAGCAGGGCTGCATGGACCGAAGCGATGCGATGAGCAATGACGGGGATGAGCGTATGACTGCGGCAATGACGCTTGAAGAGATGATACTTTATTCTTGTGAACCCGGAGTGCAAAGAGCACACGAAACGTGAGCGGACCGAGAGGCGATTAGCAGCGACGTGGAAAGGATGTTATGCAATGATGCCGTGCAATGCCGAACTTGATTGGTGTATGCTGTTGAACGAAACGTCGCAGGAGCTGCAGTGGCTACGATGAGAAGGAAGCGGTCGATTTGCTTAAGTTGCAATGCGCCAGAGACAAGAGCGGATGCAGCTCAGGCCGACCAGCGGCTTGGCGAGGACTATGACGATCGTCGAGGGTGCTGGCCGGAACCAAGCTTGCAACGATGCCTCGTGGGGCTCAGAAGCAGGTTTGCGCCTATTGAAGCCGGAGCTCGCGAGAAGACGAATGCTGCAACGAAGCTGCTGACGGTCCGGAGGAAGAGCCGGTCGAAAAGCTATGCGCTCAGTCGATGGAAACGAAAGTGCGTCGCCACGGTGGAGGGCCAAGCTGTTGAGCGGAAATACCGAAGATCTCGCGAGTGAATACGGAGTGAGTTTGGAAGCCGAAGTCACGATCGAGGACGAATAGACGAATGGAACGGGCTTGCGAGGGGATGGCGTGGGTTTCGGAGAGACAACGGAAGCGCCTTTTGGGATGAGCGAGATGCTGGGCAACGACAAGCGGGATCGAGTCAAGTCAGATCGAGTCGAGTCGAGCTTGCGACGTGCGGAAGCGAAGCTGTAGGGCGAAGGTGGTGATGGTAGAAAAAGAACAAGGTCGACGAGCGGCAGACGACGCGTTGCTGGCTGTTTGTCTCTGTCTCTTTCCCTTCTCCGTATGGCTATGGTAGCGATGATGAAGATGGCGGCGTTGCGTTCGGCTGTTACCACCAAAAAAGGAGTGACTGAGCGGGTTCGAGTCTGATGAAATGCAACTTGACTGAAAGCACCACACACGCATACGCATCATACGCCTCTCTCTGCCGCACTCTTTCTTGTTCTGACGGCCGACTCGACTCGACTCGACCCGAATTGTGTCTTTCTCGACTGAGCCAACACACACACACGCACGCAACAAACACTTTTTTCCCTTTGGAAAAACTCGATCCGACGTGACTTTTTCGACACCACAAGGCTTGAACAACGGCTCAATACACTCTCTCTCGAACGTCTCACTCGGATCATTCCATCGTCGTTCCTGTTCCAATCGGCATGGTTCGACCCAAATGATGCTCTCGAAGCACTTGTGAGCCGCCTCTGTTTGCGCGAATGCTGTACGAAATCGATCGCTGCGGTTGCTAGCTAACGCGTCACATCCAATTGGCCGGCATTCCACATTTTTGATGTTCCGGCTGAGCTTTGCAAAGGTTGGTTGGCAAAAGAGGGTCCAAGGAACTTTGATTTTCCTTCCGTACCTGTACCTTGCAACACTGGATCTGCAACCCGAAAAGTTTTTGAGCCTGCCAGGTTACGCGCGAGATAGCCGGTTTTCCCTTTGACGCGTCTCAGGAATCAATTAATTTAAATAAATCTAAAATAACAACGGATTACGCTCCCTTGGAAGAGCCAAGAAGGAGCAGTTCCTCTTCCGCTCCAACCACATGTGAGCGAATCGCTCGCTGCCCTTTGTTCGCAATCACAACCAAATATTGCTGCGTCTTCAGTCGTGTGGGAAAGATAGACGCCGCTGAAATGAGGGTGCACTAGATCAGACATTGTGCCCTTTGTGCGGCTGGGTGGGAACAAGACAGGGTCGTGGTTTTGTGAAGAAGCTTGCCCCACAAATTGCGGGTCTCCTCACACAAAGGAGCCATCGCCATGAAAGGCACCTTTGCCGCTCTACAGTATCGTTGGACGACAAGTCTCATTGAATCCAGCAGCGTGCAATCCGTTCGACTGGGTCACACAGCACAGAAACAGCGTCCGGACCCGCAAGGAGTAAAGCTAAAGTACTGTATCTATTTAGCACGTTTCAAGCGCTGCCGTTCTGCTGGTGCACCCATCGCCGTCCTCCGGGCCATCATCCTTTGGTCGTCGAGTCGCTACTCCAACTCTCTCGGCGCCGCACAACATCGCTCATCCGACCCGCGCCCACAACCTCATCCTCGCCTCCCATCCCCTCGCTCTCCTGTCTGTTAGCCTCCGTCTCGGCGATCCGCGCCTCTTCCAGCATCGCCACAATGCTCGCACGGCTGCATGGATCCGCCAAAAAGTCGCTCATCCCCAGCATCTCGGCGCTCGGTCGCTTGTCCGCATCCATCTCGGTCGCCCAGTGCAAAAACGATTTCAGCTCGTGCGACACTGACCCCGGATCACGCAACGCCGGCAACCCCAGCGTTGCCGTCAGCGTGATCGCGCGCAAGGGTGGGAACTCGACCCGTGGCGGATTTCCCTCGATCATCTCCCACAGCACCACCCCGAGCGACCACACGTCGCAGCGCACATCGTACTTGTTCGCTTTGATCACCTCGGGTGCCATCCAGTACGGCGTCCCTACCACAGAGTGACGCGTGGTGACGCCCGCGCTCAGCAACCCCGCGTGCGTAAAGTCGCTCAGCTTGCTCACACCGGTGCTAGACACCATCACGTTGTCCGAGCGCACATCCCGATGCATCACTCCCTTGCCGTGCAGGAACTGCAGCGCCTCCACCAGATCACCCATGATCCGACTCATGCGTTGCTCGGAAAGGTCCACGCCTCCATCCTTCCACGCAATCACGTCCGCCAGGCTCCGCTCCGCCAGCTCGTGCACCATCCAGATGGCCTCGTCCGTGAGCACTGTAGAGTACAGGTCCAACACGTTGACGTGTCGGCACCGTCGCCATACTCCGACTTCCTTGACAAGCCCCAACAATCGCCCAGACGGCTCCTCGTCCGGATCCGTGCCAAATCGTACCACCTTGATGGCGACGCGTCGCTTCTTGACCACGTCGTTAGCCGCAAACACCGGTCCGCTCTCGCCATCGCCGATCATTTGCAGATCGCACAGCACGTCCTTTCGCAGCGGCTCCAGCTTGATAGCGTCGCGCAGATGCGAAAGCTTTGGGGAAAGCGCATCCGCTGAACAGTCTAGTTCGTACTGCGAAAGGCTGGGTGAGGCAGCAGCGCTGACGGCCGTGTTCGCGCTGAGCGGCTCTTTTCCCTGTTTCTTGCCTTGCTCTGCAGCTCGTGTTCGTTGCGCCTCTTGACCGCGCATCTGGTCGACCGCGGCCATTTTGGCTTGGAGCTCTTGCATGCTGGGCAACGCCGGTACTGGCGGCGCCGACTCGAGTCCCATCTGCATTGGCAGCATCTCCTCCAGATCCATCGACTGGCGTGCCAGCATCAGCTCACGGAACGATCGAATCGCTTCCGAGTCGTCGCCTAGCATCGATGCCGTGTCGAATCCGCTGGCGTAGTGCATCGATACCGGAAAGCGCCGCGCATCGTCTTGTGCGCGTGGACCGATCGAGATGATCGATCGAGTGTCATCAGCGTCACGGCCATTCTCGCGGCCGCGATTGACTCTGCTCGCGTTCTTCGCTTTCTTGTCCATGGCCCGGCCGGGCATGGCGCGTCTTGCTCCGTCCGCCGGAGAAGGTTGGTCGCAATTATCGAGCACCTCGACGGATTCGGCGGGAGACGCCGGTGGTGAAAGAGCTGCTTCGAAGGCCGAAGCATTCGCAAAAATGTCGCTCATGTCGAGCCGAGGAGCATGGACAGAGGGTAGACGAGGCGATCGTTCTGCTGCCGGAGAAGTGTGACCGGAGCTTCGCTTTAACGCATCGGTGTCTGCCGTGCGCCATGTCGACTCGGTCGCTCGTGGCGAAAGCAGCTCTTCGATCGACGATCCCGCAGAAGTCGCAGTGACCGGACGTTGCAGATATTGCAACTCGCGCTCATCTTGATGGGCCTTGTGATGATCACCGCCCTCCTCGACCTCCTCGCTCGGCAATGGAGGCAACGGCAAATCGCGGTTGCTGCTGACAGGGCTCCGCGAGGCGTCCGAAAAGGTTGCAGTCGCAGGCGAGCGGTCCAAATAGTCGGCACGCATCCACTCTTCGATCGTAGCGTGGTAGTCGCACGATTCGGATCGGGACACCGGGGAAGCCGCCGGTGACCGAGATGGCGGTTGGAGGAGATCAGATCCAGGCAGAGCGGCAGCGTTGCCGACATCGCCTCGAGATGCAGCTGCGTGTGTGGCAGGCATGGTGTAGAAGCCATCGGCTCCGGGCAGAATCTTTCGAACCACAGGTGCGGGCGTTGGCTTGGGTGGCGGAGGAGGTGGCGGCCCCATCGAGTCACGAGTCGAGTTGCGGGCAGACGAGCGGCCGTGGCTCGATTGAGAAAGGCCGTCGGATTCGCGCCTTCGAAAGCCAAACTGCACGCTCGACGTCGATCCGTGTGAGTGGTCGCTCATGGGGCTGCGATCCGGTCGGGACCCCAGACTGTCGGCGGACGCCTTCCTTTGCATGGGCGCCTGCATGGTTGGTGACGGCTGCATTCGCCTGCTGCTGGAGCCAGCAGAACCCATCGGACTGCTTCCGTCGTCCTGGTGCGGAAGGTGATGGGCCCATCGAGTCGACGTGGAAGGCGGATAGATGCGTGGTGGAGCGTGACGGCGTTCGCGCAGTCCGAGACCCCTGCCGACGCCATGATTGCCATCGGAAGAAGTCACGGAAGGCGCAGAGCTCGCCCAACTGTGCTGTGTCTGGTGACCCATCGTGTGGACACCATCGAGGGACGCAGGCTTTCTCTTGGCATGTTGTGCATCGTGGAGTGCCTCGGATGAAGCGGTTGCGCCTTCTGCTTCTGAATCAGCAGTGACGGAGACTGCTGGCGAGCGGGAGCGCCAGTCTCCGTGCTTAGGCGGCAAATCGGGCGAAGCAGTGTCGCGAACCGATAGACTCGGAGAAGGCGAGGCGCGATTTGGAACGCCTGCATAGCTGCCATGCCCCATAGACGAAGTCGCTACGGTGAGGGAAGGACTTCGCATGCGTGTTGACGAATGGCCAGATGAGCTTGTCTCGATGGGCGAGTTGGTCACATCACTCTCAGCAAAGTTGGAGAGATTCTTGGTGAGGATCCTGTGGGGTGCGTCTGATAGGCTTCCGCGTGTGCCTAGCGCCAAATTGGATCTGGCGGTTGCGTACGAGTCGACGGAACCACCACGAGACATAGCCGTGTCCGAGAGCGACGAAGGCGACCGTGGCTGGCGTGATTGCAAGTTCGAGCTACTCGAGCTCGGACTCATATGAGGGCTACTCGACTCGAAATTGGCCGCCGATGGAGAGACCTTGCGAGCGCCGAGTTGGCTTGCGCGGACAGGTCGCAAAACGCCCTTGGCCACGATGGCGGCCTGCGCAATCTGGACGTGCTGCACCTCGGCTTCTTCATCATCGAGATGGGTGCTGGCTTTCTTGGGCCAATCGAGACTCTCGCGCAGACTCTCCTGCATCTCATCGTCGGTAGCATTGCTCGTCTGCGAAGCTTGATGGGCAGAAAGCCCATCAAGGCCTGCATTGAGGCCGAGCGAGGCGTGCATGCGCTGCGACGCCTTTGGTGTTGCGTCCGTGGCTCCAAGAAGGTCCTTTGCACGTTGAATGTCGCGCTTTGGCGTGGCGTGAGCAGAGCTGCCGATGCCGATGCCAAGACCATTGAGATTGTTGGCACCTGCCAACTGGCTGAGCGATCTCGAGCGACGCCGGGACGACTTGTCCGTAGTCTGGTCTGCGTTTTGGGACGGCCGGGCCTTCGCATCGTGGGCATTGGAAGGGATGGAGCTGAGCAACGAGGTAGACCATTCGTCAAAGTCCTCTGCGGCGAAATCGGGCAAGAGCGGACTCTTTGCAGGCAGCAGCGTGAGATCGCTGGGTGTGTGAGGTTTGGTGGGTGAAGCGAGATCCCAGCCCTTTTCCAGGACGCTGCTGTAAGAGCTGCTAGCGCTGGATTGGATGCTGTCGCGGCGCGGCCGACCAACAACGGACGGAGCAGCAGCTGCTGAAGCCAGAACGGCGCTGAGGTCCGGGTCGGCTGCTAGCCTCTGAGACAAGATTCGCCGAGCATGGTCCGGATGGGTTCCTTGTTCGACGGCGCGCTGTACAAAGTACTCGGTCTTCTCGTGGACCAGCCTGGCAGCAGCGTGCGGATCTTCGTACATGGATTGATCGGTGACGCCTTCGGATAGCAGCACCTGGGCCCAGGAGGATGGTAGGCCCGTGTAGCCATGTGGACCGACGTCTACATGGACGTTATGCGCGACATCGTAAGGCAGCCCGATGGCTGGATCGGCGCTATCTACGAAGGTGTGTATGGTGTGGCTGGTTTCCTGAGAGGAGCTCAGGGTACGAGTGTGCGCAGAGTCATCGGACGTGCTGAAGCTGCTCTGAGCCGTACGGTTGAGCGAGTCGGTGTCGCCTGCAGAGCTAGGTGGCGACGACGCGCTGCGGATGGCTGCGTAGCTTGCATCGAGCTCAGCCGCAGCGAGCTGTGCGGTCGTGTTGGGACGACGGAGGCGAGCTGCGGAAGCCTTTTTGCCGAGTTTGCGAAGGCCGGAACCAGCTGCGGAGACGGCTGCCGAGGTCGAAGCAGTGGCGAAGCGTAATGCTGCTGACTGTTTGGAGGTACCCTCGGACTTGGCTTGTCCGGAGCACACGGGCGTTTCAAAGGCTTCGTACTGGGAGAGATGGCGGGAACGCACCTCGTCATCGGTGCGCGGCCAGTCTCGAGACGCAAGTTGGTTCGAGTCGAGGTCAACGAGCGCTTCGGGAGGTAGTTGAGGAAGGTCTCGGTCGTAATTGATGCTGGGGGATGGGGATGCGGAGGCTTTGGACCAACTGGCGTCGGCGTAGTAACGCGTCTCTTCGGGAGAGAGGTGGTTGTGCTTGGAGAGGTGGGGTGAGAAGGACTCTTGTTGGTATGGAGAAGATGATGGGTGTGAGGAAGGATGTGGAGAAGCAGTACTCGGTCTGCGATACCGAGCGATGCGACCGACGAACGAGGTTGAGGCCGTGTCGTCGTGGTCTCTCGATAGGTTGCGCAGCATGGCAACGGGGACGAATGCTGCTTTGGGAAGTCGCCGATTGGATCAGAGCTGGTTCAGGTGCGGCGTAGTGAGCATGGCGTGTAGTGGCCTCTTGTCGGAACGCTGGTAGACGTGCGATGGCTCGGCGGCTCGAAGTGATATCGATAAGCAAAGATAGACGCAGAACCGTGTGCACGATCAGAGAGCCAAAGCTAGGCTGCTGTTACTGATTGGCGATGGAGTCACTCGTTTGGAAGCAACGTTCCGAGGCGATGATATGAGATGGAAGAGGCTTGGTGGGACCTAGTAGCCACAATCGAAACGAACTACGGGTCTGGTGACTCCGTTCCCTCGAAGTACGGGGACGGGGCTCTGCCGGGCAGCGTGTGTGTGTAGCGCGTAAGGGAGCGGAAGCGGCCGCGCCGGCGACTGAATGAATAGGATAAGGCGGTGATGGTGATGGTGTTGTTTGGTGATGTCGATGAACACTTGATCAGCAAAGTGATTTGAATCGGAAAACGCTTTGGACCCCACCAAGGCGGCGTGCATGTGCGGCCAGTTGCCTTGAATTAAAATTCGAGCCAATTCGGCTCAGTCACACGCGACGCATTTCAAGTTGCTTGCCGACACCTAAGCGCCTATACAATACTTTGCGGTGTTCATAAATACGTGCCTGACTCAGAACGATGTGCATGCTATTCGAACAACTCGTGAGAGGCCAGTTCGAACGAGCTCATAGGGTATTCTTCAGAATGGATTGGAACGATACATGAGATTGCGACGGATGCGCTTGTCTGCTTGAGCTGGACAAGGAGAAGGAGGAAGGGAAGAAAATGGGGAGGGTTGAAAAGTGTTGTTCTTTCAAAGTTACAGCACGAGGCAGATCAACACACGAATTTGCAACCACGCAACCGGTGTCTCACTCGACGCAGATCCCTCAAGCACGCCCAACGGCAAAAGTGAAAATAAGGCTTGCACGACAGAAGCGACTCGCGTGGCCTCGCTCACTAAGTCCAACTCAACTTGCTTCTTTTGGCTTGGAAACCACTCGCGTCGAGTGCCCCTGCTGCTGCTGCTGCTGCTGCTGCTGCTCAAGTGCCTCGCGGAGAAAAAAAATGGAAGGCGCTTGACACACGCATGCAAAGCTCGGTCAGACCTATCCATCTCCGACTTGGCGGCTTCTGTCAGAGCGCATCGTAGATCGTAGAAGCCGTGTGGACTGAGTCTACTGCACGTCTGGGCATCGAGCATGCAGCCTTCTGCACGAAAAAGGAGTCGTGAGTGGGAGAGTGGCGAGCAACCCCATCTTGGCTGCAGCTTCAGCTCCGCCGTGACGGATCGAGCGAATCTTGGGTGGCTTTTCCAGCATCTCGTTTCATCGATTGACCAGCCGCTCGCATCTCTGTTGCGGATGTCAAGATGTGATCCGGTACCGCCGACGAGCATGTGGCGCTTGGTTGCGGTCGACTTGACACTCTGTCGAAGCGCAAACCCATTCGATCGGTTCTGCTCCGCACTTTGATCGTGTCGCTGCTGCTGCTGGTGGTGCTGCGATGGCGGCTGCGGCGGCGCAGACAGACGGTGTCTGTAGCGCGGCTCAAGGATAGCCGCCTGTCATTGGCGCGAATGTCGACTAAAGTGAGGGCATCGGGTGAGCTGCCGATCTAGTCCACCACGCTCAACGGTCAATCGGCGACTTCCGATGGATGGAGCTTTGGCTTCCAAGATCACCACTCCGTCATTCGGCACCTCCAATTGCAGCATACGGAAGCAAAGCGAGCCTGTGAAACGCTTGAATCACGATACTTTCTGTCGATCGCAGCTTGATGAAGTACCTTTCCCACATACTGTACACACAAGCTCGGCAATGACCCGACGACCTGGCGGAAAGTCAATCTATTCTGTCTCGCCTATGGATTTTTAGACGAATCGCGCACTGAACCGAAGCTCCTTGCATCAACTTTCTTCTCCTTTCATCACTAAATCTCGCAATCAACAGACGACGAGCGTACCTACCCATGCATTCAACACTCCCTGGCAGCCAACCGTACGGCTCGCCTATCACCTTGTGCCCGATCCAACACAGTGAACAGTTCGCTCTCGCCCCGGTCCTCTGCCTTGGTCCTGACCGAGAATCGTCTGACATGGCGCTGGGAGTACCATGTATCTTTCTTTGCTGCAAGATGCTTCGGCTGTCAGACCTGTCACATCTAGACCCTTGCAGAACCCGTTTACCATGTGAATATCTCTGTTGAGCACCGTCAGCATCATCCGCCGTTCTGGGTTCGCTTGCCCTCTTGTGGTAATCAGCCACTGCATGATCAGCCACGATGCAGTCGATGAGTGGCACTCGGCTCGAGGCGGCATATGGTCTGAACGAGCAGCCATCGTCGGCCTCGCGTTGCAGGCTTTGTCGTGCTTCGAAGTCTTGGACGATGTGCCTGACTGGGCTGTGTGCGCACTATCAGAGAGACTAGCATGGCATCATCACGAGCTTTTGCCAGTCATGAATCTGAACGTGAGCGACATCATTGTCCTTGGTATCAACATCATTGATACACAACTTTCCTTTCTGCCCTCCACCATCCGCATCATCATATTCGAACCATGCCTACCGTCGAACGACGTTCGCTCCCGCACTCGCTCTCCGCGGTGGCGACAAAGGGTCGTCGTCTCTTTACTCGCGACTCTGCCTCGACCACCGACCCGCAATGTGTACGCACTTCGGCGCTCAACTTGAACGAAGCGCTCGAGCAAGCGTGGGTGACCAACACATCGCCCCTCTGCCTCAGCAATCAGCTCTTATCTCCACCGCCTTCTGGTCAGGCTCACGGCTGGGGGCTTGATAACACTTTTGGGAGGAGACGTTCTTCCAACACCACGACGGCGAGCAGCACTTCGAGCGCCGGTGAGGCGCCGCAGCGTCGTCGAAAGTCGCTCTTCTCCAAGAAACAGCGCACAGAGGCACTGGTCGACGAGGCGATCCAAGAGAACACGCATTCGGATGCGCCTCGCTTTGTCGATCCGTTCGCCAGTCGATCGCGAGACGAACCTCGATCGGTTACTCCGCTCGATCCGCCGCAAAAGGACACCAGTCGTCAGAAACAACGCCAATCGACGCAGCAGAAGGAGCAGCAGAAGAAGAAGGAGGCTCTCGATCGTATCTCGGATCTAGTCTGCCTGTCGGTTCAGAGCGAAGCACAGTTGCCCTCGGACCAGGTCGGCGCCTCGTCGCCGAACCTCGGCGACAACACCTACTTCTACCCGATCGAAGCACCTCCTTCACCCACGAGCATGCACAGCAGCAGCGATACCAGCGCTCGCAGAGCCAGCATCGTCGCTTTTCCACCTCGTCTAGATGCAAGCAGAGGTCTGCGCGTCCACATGGGTGGCGACGAGGGTGAGGTAGGCAGCTGGTCTAGGCAGATCAGTCCTTCGCTCTCGACGTTTTCCACTCGCACCGATGCGTCGTGGCTAGCGAGGGTGGATCTGCGGGAAGAGATGGTGGATCCGTACGAGCTTCTGCTTCCGTCGTCGATGAAGCGTCAGTCGAGCAGGACGATCGAGAGCGAGGTGAATAAGAAGAGCTTTGCTTCGCTCAAGGCTGAGCTTGGACATGGGGTGGAAGCGTATCCTTTCCCTATCCGAGTGAATGCTTCTGAGCCATTGTCGCAGGGATCAGCTGGATGGTGGCCGTCGGAGGCAAGTCAGCCATCACTGCAGCCACTGCCACCGCTACGACCCGTGAGGAATCCGATGCGAAGCAGATCCAAGAGTCTCTGCAGCTCCTCTAGGTCGCCGAAAGATAGCCCGTCCTCTTCGCCTCCTCCTCCAGTTCCAGCTCTGCCCTCCGCGTCGCCGACGGGGTTGGTCGGACCGTACAACTTGACACCCGCCAATACCCCACCTCGATCCAGACCCACGTCGGAACATCGAGGTCGAGGTCGATGTGATAGCTTGACCTCGGCTGCTTCGACTTCTTCATTGCAGAACGCTCCGTTCCACACGCCAACTTTCGGTTCGAGTTCGAGTTGGACGAGATTGCCTGTTTGACAGAGCGCAGCTGCATGTAGTTTCATAAGTCCCTTTAATCCACACGTTCGTTGCGTCCCTTAATCGAGAGGTTGATGCTGATGCTGCGGTTATGAGATTGTCGAGATACAAGTACAACTGTTGCGGGGTGCCAGAAAAGCTATGCCTCTTTCAAGAGCTTCTTTAGAACGTCGCGCTGTGGTTTCGACACCTGTAAGAGCAAATCGCGTATGAATGTATAAGCAGAGTTAGCTTTTGTCACCGACGCAGACTCAAACCATGGCGGGAACGCTGTCGCGACCGTGCAAGCTGCCACTCACCTTCCAGTACAAATCTCTGTTGTTGACGTTCTTTTCAAAGCGCACATTGGGTCCGAGCTCTTGACGCGCGATGAGCTTGTGTTCCAGTTCAGCTGCTACGTCTGTGGAAGCTGCTGGTCTCGCGGGTTTCGATGCTAATGCCGTAGTGGTGGTGGTCTTTTGGGCCGAGGTTGATGGTGGGAGACGCAGTGATTCGATTGCTGATGCGGGGAGGGGCTTGACTTTGAGTAGTCTGATGGCTGATGACCTCATGGTGAGTATGTGATGCGTGGGCTGGAGCTAGATCGCTGGCGAGGGTGATGACGGTACCGAAGGTGGTGGTGGTTGTTGGTGATGGTGAGCGAGAGTGGAAATCGGAAGGGAGCGGCGACTTTTTTGGTAAATCTGGAAGAAAAGTCTCGAAATGAACTTCCGGCCGACAGAGGAGAGCGGTCTATACTCCACATTCAAGCGAGCGCCAAAAGTGTTGGTCTGACGCGCACTGACTTGCAGCTAACTTAGCTCGTGTTGGTAATGATCATCCTTCTGACCGTCGTACCACCATCCACCTGCTCTTCATCGAGCTGCGCCGTCAAGGCAGCCAGAACAAGCCAACACTCGGCCTTTCAGCATCTGAAAGCGCCCTGAACACCCAACGCTGCACGATGGCTGACCGCCCCTCCTTGATACAACAGGTGTCGTCCATCACAGGATGCAACGAGTACCAGGCCGAGACCGTGTTGGAGAGGTCCAATTGGGATGTCGAGCGAGCCATGAACTCATACTTTGACGACCCTCCGCCAGAAGTGAGTTGTCAACGGAGCCTTCCTCAATGCTTTCCTGCAAGTGCTGACCCTGATCCTGGCCTTAAACTTCGACACGCACAGCAAAGACCGCCGACGATCACAAATCCGCAGAGCACGTCCAACGCCGTCGCTCCCTATCAAGGGTTCGATGAGTCGGCTGCATCTAAATGGGACGTCCCCAACAACCCTGCCTACGTACCTCCCCCAGGTCCACCACCAACATCGAACACAGGTTGGGGTGCAAACAACAAAGGTGCGCAGCTCACGGCCTCTCCATCTTGCCAAATCAGTCCATAGCTGACTAGTCTTCTTCATTGCGCAATACAGACGTAATAGATTTGACCAACGACGGCGAAGCAGACGACGACCTCCGAAGAGCCATGGCAGCATCGCTGCAAGATCACCAATCCCAGCAACAATCCTACCGAACCCCCGCAGCCCCGTCAAGCACAGTTGGCGTAAGTGACACCACAGGATGGACCGAGGAAGAGCACGAAGACGCACAGATGGAACAGGCACTCCGCGACAGCCTCACGGTGGCCGGGGAGCATTTCGACCATAGCTGGACTTCATGGTTGGGCAAAGTAGGCGCGCCGGGATTTCGCTTCGACTACGAGGGACGTGCGGCTGGTGCGCCTGACAGACACGACGAGATGGAGCTGGTGAAGGACGACGTGCAGGATGACGTCGTGGAGATCAGTGACGATGATATGCCGCCGGAGGAAGAAGAGAAGGAGGAAGCGATACCAGAGCTGCCGGGCCGTGGCTACAGGCTGCGCGATCGAAGCAAACTCGTCAGACCGAACAACGCGCCGCAGACGCTGTCCGAGATGGGCCTCATCACCAAATGCGATCGCACATACGGACGGAGGACGCAGTCTCGAGGGATTGGAAGAGGACGCAGGGGCAGAGGTGTAAAGAGAAGAGGTAGCTGGCATCTCGTGCGCTCTCCGAACGACTGGTCTTTCGCTTCAAGTACGACATTACGAATCACATCGCTGACCTTGACTTTTTCTCCACTTCTTACACTTGACAGGAGCTGGGAATGTCCGAAGACGAACAACTACGACAGGCGCTAGAAGCAAGTGTACAGAGCCACCACGATCTGTTGCAGTCGACGGGCTCGGGGGCTCGCACACCGGCGTTGCCGCAACACCTCGAAACGGATGTTCAGGTACGTCGAGAGGCGGGAGCACCGATGGCGATGGTTGCACCGTTTGCGTCGCTCGAAGTGGCTGCGGCGATACTGCAGGCTCTGTACGCCGCCCCGCCAGTCCGCGCCGCGTTCCTAGCGAGTCGACCCGTCGACACGCGTGGCTCAGACCTGTCGAACTACTGGAAAGGATCTCCGCCCACCGACTCCGCTTCCTCCTCCGACTCGATCGCGCAGACCGCACTCGACGCTCACATCGACCTCACGCGGCGCATCCAGACGCTCTTCGCATTCGCCACGCTCACCGAACGCCCGCTGTGCGTCGTCAAGGACGTTACTGCGATGACGCCGAGCGAAGTCGTTGCTCGGGGTTCGGATCACACTGCACCGTGCAAAGTCGCCAGCCTGTATTACGAATTTCTCGTAGAGTCGTTGGGTAAGCACGTCGCGGCGTACTCGGAGATGATCCTTTCCACGCCCACCACCGAGCCGGAGGCGACGGATGCGCTGTGGATGACCGACGCGTTGTTCCTTTCTTCTGGCGCAGCAGCGGTGAGTTCTCCGGTGGAAGAACCGCCGAAGATGGAACAAAGGAGATCGGTTATCCAGCTGAGACACGATTCGGTGAATTCGGATGTGTACTCTTGTCTGCGCACCGCATTGGCCTCCGATGGAGAAGGGGCGCTGTTGACCAACCCGGCAAATGTCATCGGTATGTTGGTAGATCATGCCAATGTGTCATCGACCGAGTCAGCGTTCACGATACAGGAGAGGATTCATTTGGATTCGCTCATGTGGGATCGACGACAGGGCGTGAGGTTGGATTCCGAGTTGAAGGATTTGGAGATGGTGAGGTTGGAGATGATGCGCAGCGAATTGGAAACGAGGAAGCGCAAGTTGATGGGGGATGGGGGCAGGGCGGTGGGGGAAGTGCTGGGTGGTGCGAGGAGGTATTTCGATCAAGTGGCTGCAGGGTCGGGGGAAGGAGATGAGGTCCGATCCGCGTCGTTGAAGGAGGCAGCACCACAGATCGACAAGATCGTCGCTGCAGTCGATGCGGATCTCGTAGCAACGGACGAGTTGATCGCAAAGGTCCAGGGGAGGATAGATGCGAAACGCGCAACGGTCAGGGAGAGAGCGAAACGGGAAGCTGAGAATCCGGAGTGGAATCAGCTGGCGTACGATCTGTGCGCGGTGCTCGTGCACGAGGCAGGTCGTATAGTGACCATGGTCAAGCACGGCGAAGCCTGGTGGAAGGTGAGTGGAGGGAGGGTGGTGAGAGTGGAGAAGGAGGAGGTGAGGATGGGCAGGAAAGAGGATCCTTGTTTGGGGGTGTTTTGGTTGATCTATGCGAAAGCGGCAGGGGAGGGAGAGGGTGGAGCGGAAGGATTGATCGGGGAGGGAATGAAGGCAGCGGTGGCAGACGATAATCTGACGTACGAGAGCGAGCTGTTGTCTTTGATCAGGTCAGATGCTGCCAGCGTTGGATCGATGGATGGCGATGCAGGAGGAGAGGCAGGAGAGCGTGCAGCGGCGGATGTGAATATGGTGATTGCGGGTGAGGAGGGCAAGTCTCCGAAGACGGGTTAAAAGGTGGCAACAAGAGAAATGGCACGAATCACATACAGCTGTTCAATCCCCCTCACAGTCTGTGAAAAGATGCCACGGACAAGACGCGCAGAACTTTCGGCGAGTTTTGATGTTGATGCTGTTGCATTTTGATGGCACATGAGCGTGCACACAGGATGGGTGTGGTGATACAATGTCATTGGTTCGACTGTTCAGAATCTCCTCTCTCTCTCTAAGCGACAACCCTCGCCTTCTTATCACCGTCCTTCTTCCCAGCCGCATCCCTCGCCTGCGCAGCAGCCAAATGTCTCCTCCAACCTTCGACGCTCTTGGTCCTACCCCAACCCCTCCTCAACGCGCTCCTCTTCATGTTCTGATCCTTTGCACGTTCGGTCTCGAACCCGTTTCTACCCACTTTCGCCTCGAGCTTGATGCGTCTCGCATCGGCACGTGTTCGGGGTGCGTTGCGCGTGTAGTGTTCCCAGGCCATCGAGTAGAGTTCTCCGCCGGCGGGGTACGGAGAGGGAAGATCGGTGCGGAACGTCCAGCGTGGTTTGCCGTCTGAGAAGGTGCGGTGCGGGACGATGGTCGGGTGACGGACGTAGATGGTGGAGCAGGTGGTGAAGGATACTTCGAGGTAGGGGGGGATGAAGAGGAACGGGGCGGCGTAGTCGGGGAGTGTGAAGGGGTGGACGCCAGGGGGAAGGGTTTTGTCGCGGGATTTGCCTTTGGAGGCGGAGGATGAGGAGGAGGGTTGAGCTTCGGAGGTGGATTCTGATGTGGATGCGTCGGAAGCTGGTGATGCGTCGGCAGAGGCGGGGTCCTTGGACTCGGCTGCATCTGCGTCGGCCTGGTCTTCCTTGACTTCCTCAGTCTCGCTCTGAGCAGCTTTGGTAGCATCCTCCTCGCCCGTGACTTGGTCGTTGACCATCTGCGCCTTTGCCTTCTTGGCGGCCTCCTCGCTCAGCATGGGTACCGCGCTTGGTTCGACACTGATCAGATCGCCGGGCTGAAGCAGCTGATTCGGGTTGCTGCACTTGACCCCATTCAGCTTGACCTTTCCCTGAACCACCATGCTCCTCGACTCGTACGCCGACCTAGCAAAACAAGATCGGAAAACGACGACATCCAACCTCCTCTCCACATCCCTCATGAACAACGAAGCCGTGGGCATCTGGTCCATCTCCTCCACTACTTTTTGCTGTGTCACCGTCGAGTACCCCGAGCCCGCCTCTTTCGCGCTTGATTCCGGAGTGATATCTCTTCTGGCTTTGAGAGCTTTATCAAAGAGGCCACCTCGTCTAGGACCCGAGGCAGAAGTGGAAGCAGCGGATACCTGAGGTGGGACGAAACTCGGCAGATCGGTGGGAAGGAACCACCTCTTGAAGCGTTTCTCAGGGATCCAGTCGCCGTGATATGCTCGGAGGAAACGTTTGGATCGCCATCGTTGCTGATACATGGTGAGCGAGGTCTTGGTGAAGGAGGTTTGGGAGGCGTGGAAGGGGACGGTGGAGCGGGCGATGGTGTTGTAGAGGTTGCGAGCGGACCACGACATGCGTGGCATGACGGTCTCGTGGCTGAAGACCTTGGCTTTGCGCATGATGGGCGATGTGCTGTCGAGAAGTGCTGGGCGGGGTTAAACCCTAGTTGCGCTGTGTCGATTGATGAGGGGGCGGCGGGTCAATCGCAAAGGTCGCGAGCTTAGTCCGCGTAGCGACAGTCGACCGGATGGGGCTGCAGCAGTGAAATGTGCGTTCCTGCGCCGTATGCTACTGCCTTGAAGGAGAGGTTGACGGGGACGATGGACAGGTTGGCAACTGTGCGAGGAGGTGATCAGACGAGCCGCTCCGTGACAAAGACTCTCTCGACTTTTCGGGAGAGCCGCCTGAGAAGAAATCCTCCAAAAAAGTCGAAATCACGTGGATCAGTCCAATCGGGTCTTTGGTCCCGATATCTCAGATCATCTCGATTACCTGTATTTCACCCGATTCTTGCACACAATCGGACGACATCGGATGTGACGGATCTGCCATGCGAGAGGTGGGCTCAAGCACGCCATAGGTGCATCAAGTGCATCGAATGCAAAGCCACACACGAATCTCTCTCATTTCGACCTTCGACAAGTTCTTCCTGACGCGCTCACGGTGGCAGACAACGCAGCGGTACAGGCAGAGATCGACGTCGTTGGTCAAGCTACGTTATGCGATCACCTTGACATTCGCTGCTTATGAAGTATGGTGCCATTCAGGGGGTCTTCAAGATTCGGAATGTCCAGGCGCAGAACAGATCTCCTGATAGTCTCGGCTGGTCTGTGCATGGGAGACAGCGACCAGCTTCAACTCCGGGTAGCAAGCAAGCAAGCGTGGCCACGTCGGTCTGGATGAGCACGTTCTTGTGGATCTGCATCGCCGAACAAGGGTCTGCGTGAGGGAGCTGTGAAAGCAGACTGCCTGCCAGAAGCAGCAATTTGCCACAAGGCTGGAAGGCAAAAGACACACACACGCGCTGGCTCTGTTTGGAAGCGTTTGTTGGATGGGATGATTTTCACCCGATTCTTCGTTGGTGCAGGACACCGTGTCAAAGCCGGTGATGATTTCTTCCAAAAGACCCTGTGAGACAGTCCAAGTGCCTCCTCAAAGAATGTCGCACGTCCCCTCCGTGTCGTGATTTTCTGGCCGAATTTTTTTCTTCTTGCCCATCAATCAGTCACCACGGTCGATCCTTACGAGGCTCTGCGTCGCTCTGCCGCTCTCTGTGTGTGCGTCCTGGTGTTCGTGCTCGTGCTCGTGCTCGTGTTGGCCTGCAAAGCTTGACATCCGCCGTCGCCGCCTGCTTGTGTCGCCTGTGTTGGGACTTTCTACTTTCCACTTCTTCTTCTTGTTCCTCTTCCACATTCACCTCTGTCATCCCTTCATACCCCTCTCCTCCCGCCCTCCTCACACATACATCAATATGCCTGCCAACGTTCGCGTCCTCCCCGAGGGTCACTTCCTCTTCACCTCCGAGTCGGTCGGTGAGGGTCACCCAGACAAGATCTGTGACCAGGTTTCCGATGCCATCCTCGTAAGTTTCCGATGCAACCGATACCGAGTGCAGCACTCTCCACGCGAAAAATAAATTCCTTCCGCCGCTCTGGAGCTCAGACGTGCCAAGTTTCGATCTGGAAGAGCAGCGCAGGCTCGCGCTAGAAGAACAGCTGTCGAGGCAGCTAAGGGGCTCGAACGAAGCGCTGGCGAGAAGGAGCCGCGAGGAGCTGATGATTAGCCGGAGATTCGCTCGTTCCACTCGGTATCGGCAGCAGCAGGATCTTTGAGATTGCGAGCCAGCTGACACTTGTTTTCCTTTCCACTATTCTCCGCTTTCATCGCTGCACAGGACGCCTGCCTCGAGCAGGACCCCAACTCCAAGGTCGCCTGTGAGACCGCCTCCAAGACTGGTATGATCATGGTCTTTGGTGAGATCTCCACCAAGGCTCAGATCGACTACCAGAAGGTCATCCGTGACACCATCAAACAGATCGGCTACGACTCGTCCGAGAAGGGTTTCGACTACAAGACGTGCAACGTGCTCGTCGCCATCGAGCAGCAGTCGCCCGATATTGCCCAGGGTCTCGACCACGGTTCGCTCGAGGACCACGGAGCCGGTGACCAGGGTATCATGTTCGGCTACGCCACCGACGAGACCCCCGAGTTGATGCCCTTGACGCTCATGCTCTCGCACAAGCTCAACCTGGCCATGTCCGCCGCCCGCCGCGACGGCTCGCTCGGATGGCTCCGACCCGACTCCAAGACCCAGGTCACCGTCGAGTACAAGAAGGACAACGGTGCCACCATCCCTCTGCGTGTCGACACCGTCGTCATTTCCACCCAGCACGCCGAGGAGATCTCCACCGAGGAGCTTCGTTCCGAGATCATGGAGAAGATCGTCAAGAAGGTCATTCCCTCGAACCTGCTCGACAACGACACCATCTACCACATTCAGCCTTCGGGACGCTTCGTCATTGGTGGTCCCCAGGGTGACGCCGGTCTCACTGGCCGAAAGATCATTGTCGACACCTACGGTGGTTGGGGTGCCCACGGTGGTGGTGCCTTCTCCGGCAAGGACTTCTCCAAGGTCGACCGATCCGCCGCCTACACCGCGCGATGGGTTGCCAAGTCGCTCGTTGCTGCTGGCCTCGCTCGCCGTGTTCTGGTGCAGTTCTCGTACGCCATCGGTGTGGCCGACCCTCTCTCGGTGTTCGTCGACACGTACGGCACCGGTAAGAAGACGGACGAGGAGCTCGTCAAGATCATCCGCAGCAACTTCAACCTGCGTCCCGGTGTGATCGTCAAGGACCTCGGACTGCAGAAGCCCCAGTACCGGGCTACCGCTGCCGGTGGTCACTTTGGCCGACCCGAGTTCTCGTGGGAGCAGCCCAAGCAGCTCAACTTCTAAAGCAGCGGCAGTGTCTCTGTGCCTCCTTTCGGCGGCTGATCTCGCTCCCGCTTTAGCTTAAAGGTCTCCTCGATGGATCCTCAGCAAGGATCCGTCTGGTCGATTCAACATCGTTTCTTGCCCCGCATTTTCTTCTTCTTTCTTCTTCTTCTCTACATGTGTTACCACCATCTTTTTTCCTTCTTCTTTGTTTCCGTTCCGAACGGTTGTTTCTCCTTGCCGGTTTCTTTGTAGTGTTATTCCGTGTCGCTATCTCTCCGTCTCTCTCTTGCATAGATTCCCAACCCCCGACAAACCTCGCGCCCGAACATTTGTACTACCTCTGCACTGTTGTCGCTAGCGCTTCGTCCCGCATACATCGCTTCGTCGCACACACACACCTACATTCACGCATCCAGGGGATTCGTTTCCCTGTCACAAAACGCTACGTCACTAGCAGTAATACCAATACCACGTCAACCGTGCTTGATTCCTTGGATTTGTGTCTCGAGTGACCTTAATGAGGTTGACACTGGGGCGGATAGGCAACAGCCTATGTAGACAGTCAAGCAGGGATTGAGCCGAGCTCATTGCCAGTAGATCCGATCGGGCGACACTTGCAACCAATTGTATCTCGATGGGCGTTCGGAAGTTGTGACGGCCGAGAGGTCAAGCACTTTGTCTCGGCTGTCCAGCTCGTGTGAGCTTGTGTGTTTCGCGACGCGCTCTTCTGAAGCGTCAAATTACGACCGAATGCATGAGAATTATCGAATAAAATTGGCTTTTTCCGCTTTCGTCGAGACCGGGATTGGCAGGCATATCAGGCAATTCGAACGCGTAAATGAAAATTCGAGGCTGCAGCGAGGCACAAAAATGAGGTGAGCTGCAGATTTACATATTTTCTACTTTGCATCGAGCGAGCGGCAGTCGACTGCCGTCAAGAGACCGCGCTAGGGATGAACACAAAAAAAAAGTAATTTCAAGAACAAAAAGATGCCGAGCACTGTGGCGACCCAAGAATGGAATGAAATTCGTTCGAGTTTTCCCAAGCGATTCGAAACTTGTCGGACTGCAGCTGGTTCAGTGGCTAAATTAGCAGCGGTCGGTGGATGGACGTCGTTAATTGACAGCTCGACTCGACTGTGGCAGCGGCAGCAGCAGCAGCTCTAAGCGGCACTCCGGCTCAGTCTCCTTGCATTCCCAGGGCCCCCCGTCTTCCGATCGCGTCGAGAAGGCGTAGAAGATCTTTGCTGATCCTGCTTCCCCACCTTCTTCTCTCTTTCCATCAATCCACCAACCTTTCTCATTCCAGCCAAATCCTGTTCCTCCCCTTCTTGCACTAGCATTCGCGCTCCTCGTATCTACCAAGCTGTCCATAGCCGCATTCACATCCACTTGATCTGCATCAAGCTCACAGCAGCTCCATCGTCTCAACAGGTGCCGGTCACTTGTTCTCCTCGGCGTTTTCAACTTTCTTATCCCTGCATCGCCTCCATACTAGCTGGCATCTTCCACCCCTTTCCTTTCCCGTTTCCCACCACAACCGCGTCAAGCCAGCGCTTCCCATTTCAACTTTGTCCATCATGTTGCTCTCCCCCGCCGTCAAGACATCGTACCTCAACACCATGGCTGGTGGCTCGCCCACCACGCCCAAGCGCAAGACCGAGGACGAGATTGTCGACACTTCGCCTCTTTCGGGCAAGCGTGCTCGCCCCACCATTCCTCTTCGAGGCTCCAGATCCTCTAGCATGTTTCAGCTGCAGCAACAGCAACAGCAGCAGCAGTCGCCGCTGCCAACGCCTGGCTCTCACTTCCAGCAGGACCCCTTCGCGAGCTCATCCGACGTGACGCTCGACGACCTTACCACCCCCACCAACAACCACCAGCAGCAGCAGAACCAACAACGTGACATCTTCACCCACTCTTCGGCCTCGACCAAGGGCAAAGGCGCCCAGGCCGCAGCCTCGTCCGTCTCGTTTACGAGCAACAATCCTCATTGGCTCAAAGTGGTCACCTCGTACGGCTACACGTTCATCAAGTCGGACGAGCTTCATCTGCTAGAAGGCAATGCCGACGTGCAGATGGTCATTGAGCCCTCCAACCCGGCACACCAGAACGAGGTTCCCGCCTCTCCGCCCGCGCAGATGAGGTTCCCGATGGGCGTCGAGTTCCCACCCACACCCTCGCCTTCGGATGACGGCAGCGGTGTCGCTGCGAACAGGTACTTTGAACAGCAGCATGCGGCAGGCAAGCCGCTGTGGGAGCACGTCGAGGGCGACTTCGAGGCAGCGAGGGCACAACAAGCTCAGGCAGCAGCTGGCGGTCTCAACGAGATGATGATGGACGAGTGGTGAACGTGGCCATTCACCGTCGTGCGTCGCTTGACCGCTTTTAGTCCTAATGTCGTCCTGTCTCTTGTGTCTTCCTTGCAACTCTTGTCCCCGCTCTCTCCCCCCTTTTCGCAATATCTGCTTGTGCTTGCTCTCGCGTCCCCTCTTGTCTCCGATCTACTCATGTATTCTAGTACCACTCTTACCACGCCACGCAAAAGTGGTTCAACACAGAGCAATCTATCTCTTGCGTCACATTCGTCTGTTCTTTGCGCGTCGACATTACGGGATGCGGATGAAGGACCTGTAGCAGTTGGGAAGAGTTGCTCAGATACGGACATTTTGACATGCTCCATTCAAGCTGGCACGGGTGACAATGTCAAGCACTCATTTTGTGATTGCGTATAGAACAAATATTGCACTTCCACGCCTCGTCCCACGCTGCATCTCTAGCCAGGGGGCAGAGCACCTGCGTCGATGGCCTCGACCTCGTCCTCCGTCAGATCCTCCGCGCCCGCATAGCTGCTGGGGATCGGGCTTCTCGGCAGCACCATCGTACCCGATCTCGCGCACTCGAGGATTCCAAACGGTCTAACCAGCTTCAGGAACGCATCGCACCTGCTGCTCTTGCCGGACATTTCGACGATAACGCTGGTGGAAGAGACGTCGACCACGCGACCGCGGAATTGCTCGGCGAAGGCGATGACGGAACGCATGTTGTCGGATTTCACTCGCAGCGCCTCGGTCGGCGTCAGCGGAAGCGGTTGGTTCTGGTGAGGTGGTTTGGAGGTGGAGTCGGATTCTCGTTCTTGCATCAACTCGGGTGTTCCAGCAGGGCTAGTGGAAGCTTGTTGGGACTCCTCGAAGTACTCGGGACCGAGGATGGAGACTTTTACGAGCATAAGTTCGCGCTCGATGACTTTGGTGTTCGTGTAGTCCAGTACGGCCCATACAGGAACCAGATCTTCGAGTTGACGACGTGCCTGTTCGATCACACCATCCTGTCCACGCAGAACGATGCACATTCGCGACAGATCTCGGATCTCCGTACCGCACACCACCAGCGAATCGATGTTGAACCCGCGTGCGGCCAGGGTCCCCGCAACGCGCGAAAGTACACCGGGTTCGTTCTGAACGAGACAGTTGAGCGTGTGTCGTTTGAACGGCGCTTTGGACGGTGGAGGGGTGTTGTAGAGGATGTTGGACACGGCGGAGGGTGCATCGATGGAGGGTGGTTCGAGGGAGGGCAGGGGAGGGAGCTTGCGGAGTTTGTGTGCAAGCTTGTAGTCGAGCGCGGAGGTGGAGTCGGATTCGACGGGATTGGATGGGTTTTGGCGTGGTTGGGTCGAGTTGGGTTGCCTGGTGGGGAAGGAGGTGGCGATGGAGCGGGTGAGGAGCGGCGTGCGAGCGGTTGGTGTCGCCGCCGCCGCCGCTCGAAGGATCGAGCCTGCACCTCTGGAGATCATCTTGACGTCGAGCTGATGTTCAGAAGGTGTTGGTGAGAAGGAAGGGAGATTGAAGGAACGAGGTTGGCAATCTTGGCCCTCCCCGCATCGCACCGCAAAATGAAAATAGGCTCACATCATCATTGGCCGACTGTCACAGCGGTGTGACTGCCGTCTCGAGTTGCGGTGACTCGAGGCGAGAGAGTTACAGTGACTGCTCGACGCTCAAAGCGCTTTTCTTCCAAGATTGCCCCCGCTGTACCGCACGAGACAGGAATTGAGTGGGAATCAATTTCGACGCCTCTTTTTCAGCGAGCTGTTTTTGCAGGTCGGTATTCTTGCAAAAGGCGCTTCTTCCCCTGCTGACATCGCCTTTCGAGATGGGTCGAGACAGCGCGGAAAAGAGTCACAAATCGGCGACCCGATTCGACTCGATCCATGCACGACCAAAATGTCTAGAACCTCTTGACAGTACACTGATGCCACACCGGCGGACGGACCTCCACGCGAGAACGCCAGAAAAACGAAAAAAGAAGCGACAAAAGTGACAGCAGCACGCGAAGCAGTCCTGCAAATCGGCGCCGGCCCACTCACCGCCTCGTACAGCAGCGTGCATACACTCTTACTCACGGACCCTGCAACTCGACTCGGCGGAACGACCGAACACAATCACCAGCCAACTCAGCATGCGCCTCTTCTCGCAACGCTGACAAAGGGCTCGCGCTTCACCTGCTTCATCACCACCACCATCACCCTCTTCGACAAGGACGCAGCTGGCTGAAACTGCCGTCACTCGCTCAAAGCATGGATCCGAAGCCCGACCATCGCTGCCAGCTACACCATCTTCATCCCGCCCTACTCTTCGGGGCCTTATCTCATCAAACAATGTCGACGTATCGTAAGCTGCAGCTGTCCCGCTAGAACAGCACAGCGACGAATCGCTTCTTAGAGGAAGCATGTCTCAACCACCACCACCACTAGTGGCTTCGTCCACGGAGCCGGCGGGCTCACAAGATGCCAGCAATGCCCTCTTTGCCTCGCCGACTGCCATGGACGAGGGCTTCCCACAGTCAGACGCGTCATCACGATCTCACCAAGTAACGCCGTCTCTACACACAGCATATCCCGCGAGTCCTCCCGCTGCGGCGCCGTCGGCGTCAACAACACCAATGAGCGCACCCACTCCTCTCCACCCAGCACCAGCATCCGCACCCACCTCGGCCACCTCCAGCGCCGCAGTCTCTCGCGTCAGCAGCATAAGGTCCAACGCCCCTCCACCGTCTTCTGCCTCGACAACCCGTATCCGCAAAGGTCTGCTCTCAAGAACAGGAAGCGAAGCCGAAGATAGGATGTCCAGAGCTGCGTCTGCGTCTCATCCGCAGCTCACCACCGACGATGATGACGACGAGTACATGATCAGCGACTCGGGACCCATGCCTCGGCGCTTCGCCTCTCAGAACCGCGCCCCACCCGGTACAGCTAGCAGCTCGCGTCAATCTTCCAACTCCTCGCTGCCTCACACCAATTGGGCGAATCGTCCCGGCGCGACCTCGCATCCTCTCAATGCATCGTCGGCCAGCATCGCATCCGGCAACCGCAGCGGTAGCGGCGATGCCAGCGAGGGCGCAGCATCCAGCGTTGGAGGCGTCAGTCTGGGCCGAGCCATGTCTGTCAGCTCCGTAAGCTCTGTCAACAGCACCAGCAGCCTTGAGGCGGTGCCTTTCCGCGAAGCTCCTCTCGGCAACGTCAGACTGGGATTCGGCGGCGCGGCGGCACGCTTCGCCGCACGCAATGCTCGTGCAGACCCGTACGGTTCGCTGTCGCTTGCTGCACAGCAGCCGACTGCGTCTCAGTCAGCTGCGGCGAACGTTGCTGGTCAGGACGTGGATTCACAAATGGCCGCCGCCGACAGCCGCGAGGCACACCACTACGCGACGAATGACCCGTCGAGTTCCTCTGCATTTGCGTCTGCCCCATCGACCCAAGCTACTACTCTCGGCACGTCGCTGCCGAACTCCGAGAGGCACAAGGGCGTGCCCAAGCCGATGACCGATGCTTGGATGTACCGCGTCGGTCCCGGTATGCGCACCAACCGACCACCACGCCCCACATCCATCGCGACCTCAGAGCTGCCCGAGCTGCAGCTCGACGAATCTCAGCTTGCTTCCTCCCCCGCCAAGCGTTCGCGCGAGGTCATCCGGCAGAAGTTTGTCAAGGGCGCCGGTCGGCTCGGTATCAAGACCAACATCGTCACCTCTCTCGCTCCTTCCCCTGCCGAACACTACGACGTCTACAATCCGCTCGACAGCTCCGAGGACGAGATCAACTTGATATCGCCCACACGAACACCCTTGCCACGCAGCTCGAGTTACTTTTCATCTGGCCCTCACAGCGCCAACACGGCACCCGCTACGCCGCTGCACGCTCTTCTCACACCGGTCCCGGCTGACTTCAGGACCAGCTCGGTCACCAACGCGCCCTTGTTCGTGCCCAAATTCGCAGAGGACCTGCCAAGTGCCAGGCTTCATCCGGAAGCAGCGGGTCACGCCGGATCAGCCTTTGGACACGACGACACTCGTCTTGCTTCCAGCGCAGATGCTGGCCACGCGCCCTCTCTACCACCTCTCGGCTATGGAGCGCAAGCCGGTAGTATCTCTTCCGACCTCGCGCCCTACCTCACCAACCTCACATCAGGTCAGATTGATGGAGCTAGCCACACTCGACGCGGATCGGCCGCAACGCACAAACCCGTGCTCATGCGCAACGAGAGCAGCAACGACGCCTTTGATCGCACCGCATCGCCCGGTCTGCTCGTGCGCGACCCCAGTGCCGTGGATGCTCCTGATGCTGAGCCCGCGCTGTACACGCTCTCCGCGCCGGGCCTCTCGCTCGCCACACAGCGCTCGCCTCACGTCGAGCTCGCTGCCACGCCGTACAACGAGGCGCGAGCGTCGCCGCATCCTACGCCAGCCGAGCTGGTTCGGATGGAAGCGCAAGCGGGTATCGCCTCGCTTCCGGACTCGCCGAGCGAGCCGTCGCCGGTCCCTGCTAGCTACTCGCCCGTCGTCGAGGATGAAGACGTCACCGCCACAAATACGCTGGCGAGGACGAAGATCAGGCGACCGAGCAGCGCTACAGGCAGCGAGGCGGGAGCTAGCTCATCTCGACGACCCGACTCGTTGCAGCGACCGCGAATGTGGTCCAACGCAAAACGACCCGCGGTCCTTCGTGCGCGCACGAGCGAGAGCTCCATCAGCAAAGGTCGCCGCAGTCAGAGCTCGGATCGTCGCGCCTACTCGCCCAGTGGCCAAAGTCCCATCGAGGGCCTGGTGCAGGAGTCACCTTTCGACAGACCAGGCACGCATTCGAAGAATAGCTCGAGCAGCACCGCCATTGGTATCGGCGAACTTGGTATGCGTGCGCCACCTCACGTAGCTGTGATTCCGGAGGACGATGATGGCGTACATGGCACTGGCAGTGGTTATGGCAGAATCGATACATCGGATCGAGTAGCGATGCCGGCGCCGGGAGAGTTGGCTAGCAACTCTCCTGGAATGACTCCCGGTAGAGAGCTACACGAAGGCATGGCGCTCTCACCACCCAGTGCCGCGACGCTTCCCTTTGTCATGCGAACGACGCCAGGACCACGCTCCGCATCGCCCGCTTCGCAACTAGCACGGTCACCCGAGACCATCCGTGTCGGACCCGCCCGCATCACGGACTCCATTTACGCCCGCAGCCCGGCATCTATCTCGCACATCCAGAGTCCTCGTCTGCTCCCCACCTCAGCCTCCAGCGTACCGGATCGGACCAACACCCCCTCACCACGCACCTTCTCCGCCCGCGGTCCGAACGACTTTCACTTCGGCGACACCCTCGGCGAAGGCTCCTATTCGACCGTGCTCGAAGCGTGGGACCTTCTCTCCGGACCCAACCCCAAGGAGCCAGGCGTCGTCGACCCTACCGCCACCTCCGCCGCCTCCGCCATGGTCGGCTCCGAATCACACCGTCGTCGACGTCGCCGACTCGACCTCACCGGCCGCAAAGCCTACGCCATCAAAGTCCTCGACAAGGTCCACATCCTCAAACAGAACAAGCAGAAGTACGTCGCCATCGAAAAGGAAGCTCTCAGCCGCATGATTCGCCATCCAGGCGTCGTCACCCTCTTCTGGACGTTTCAGGATCGCGAGAGCCTGTACTTCGTCTTGGAACTGGCGAGCAACGGCGAGCTGTTGAACTTCATCCGGAAGCGCGGAAGCTTCGATGTCGAGTCGGCGAGGTTCTACGCAGCCATGTTGGTGGATACGTTGGAAGCGATGCACGTGGCAGGGGTGGTGCATAGGGATGTGAAGCCGGAGAATGTGCTGTTGGATGGCAAGATGAGGGTCAAGATTACGGATTTCGGAAGTGCCAAGATCGTTCACCCTGCGGGAGAGACGGAGAAGGTGGAGAGCGAGGTCAAGGAGGAAGAGGAAGGGGGAAGGAAGAGAGCGGCCAGCTTTGTGGGCACCGCCGAGTACGTTTCGCCGGAATTGCTGGTGGAGAAGGCGCAGCCTGCTGGCAAACCTGCTGACTGGTGGGCGTTTGGATGCGTCTTGTTCCAGATGCTGGCGGGAAGACCACCGTTCAAAGGGGTGAACGAGTATCAGACGCTGCAGAAGGTCAAGAAGAGGGAATTCGAGTTTCCGGAGGGGTTCGAGGAGGATGCGAAGGACCTGATCGACAGGGTTCTGGCGTTGGATCCAGCGGAAAGGTTGACTGCGGCAGAGATCAAGGCGCATCGGTTCTTTGGCTCGATCGATTGGAAGAAGTTGTGGGAGCAGGATGCGCCAGAGATACGGACGGGGTTGGTGCAGCCGTTGCCGACAGCGAGGGGAGAGGAGAGGACGAGCGATTTCAGCTTTGATGAAGGGTTTGGCAGTTCGGACGAGAGTCAAGCGTACAACGGAGATACGCAGAGCATCGATAGGGACAACGCCGAGGGAGCGGATGTGGGAGAGGGGACAGGCATGGATGATGCGGATGATTCGGATCTGTCAGATGCGAGCTCTCAGAATCAAGCGACGAGTTGGGGAAAAAGACAGAGTGGATTGCAGAGGTTGACGGATGGGTTCCAGTCGAGGTTCATGTCGACCGGATCGTCTAGTCCGCAGGCGAACGGGAGGAGGAGGTTTTCGAATATGTCGATTGACGCCTCTCGTCCTGCGATCGCGGAGACCAACACGGAGCCTTCAGCCGTCCCAAGACCAATGCGACCTTTTTCGAGATCCATGCAGACCATGTCGACAAATCACCACCACAGCCCAAGTCCCAACTCTACCACGCGAATCCAACCATCGTCATCCTCTTCGACCCCTGCAGCAGCTGCAGCAACCGCAAGCACCACCGGTACGACGAGCGTTGGACTGCAGCACAGCTGGGCAGCGCTGCTGCTGCCCAAAGAGGTGATGCTGTACAGTCTACCCGTGGCGCAGAAGAAGACGGGTACGGGCAAGATGTTTACCAAACGACGGCAGCTGGTGCTGACGGATTTCCCGCGCTTGCTGTGCGTAAAGGAGACGGCTACTGCGCTCAAGGTCAAGAGCGAGGTGATCCTGGCGATTCGTGCGTCGCGAACGAACGGGGTTACGTCTGGCGATGCTGGTGGGGGTCAGGGGGATTTTGAAAGGCTCTCAGGGGGAAGACATTCGACCGCACAGCCAGATGACGAGGTAAGGGAGGATGAAGCGGGGCACCAGCAACAACAGCAACAGCAGCAGCAGCAACAGGTGATACCGAATCTGCTGACTGGATTGGAATGGAGAGGCGGAAGAACGTTCTCGGTCAGAGTGGTGAACGGACGGTCGTTCGTTTACGAGACGTTGGGCGGAGGAGATGCGGGTGCGCTGGTGAGGAGCATACAGGAGGCTAGGAGGTCAGCGGGTGGGTGAGGAGTAGCGGATCATCGGAATCGGCAGTCTGATCTCATCATCGGGGTCAGTCTGATAGGGACAAGGTGCGTGTGAGGACTGAAGCTTTCACGATTCGGGCTCGATCAAAGGCTAAAGGAAGAAGGGCTATGCAGGATCCCCACGGTAACCAAGGTGTCAGATTACATTGCCCACTTTTTGCGCGGCCCAATAGCTGCCGATATTGCCCCACACATCTCATCGTCCTACACTTTCTTGCTCGAAATGAAGAGATGAAAGGTTGTATCAAGGGTTGAGTTGGAAAGGTTGAGCTAACCCCACAGTACGGTCGAATGAAGGAGACGTTTCTAGGTTGAAGCTGTTTGCGCACGGTTGGCGTCTCTGAGAAGCAGCAGTCCGTAGCCAAATCAGGGAACTCGCGCAATGTAGGATACCTTGAAAGAGGATTCATAGATCTGCTTATCGGCAGACATCAGATCGCAAACCGGATCAGTTGAGCCGTTCGGAATCTCCCCGCACAGCTAAGCGATATCAGCGGAGAGATCTTCCCATGTGGGTGAGGACTGTGGTGTGGGGATGCGAAAGCGGGGTCTTCAAATGTAAAATTCTGCGCTAAACCCTTGCACGCACAGACCCCACATCTACACCTTTCCCCACCACGCATGAATCGCGCGGAGAGACAACGGTTGATGTATTGGATCGAGGAGCGCGGTAAGGCAACCGGGATGATCTCGGACGAACCTTTGGCTGAATATGTGGACGCCACAGGTCTTTTTATGGATAAAAAGGGGGTTGGAGAGATGGGCGTTTTGACGAGCAAAGCACGGTTCAAGTTTCAGTCTCGACGTCGCAGCCACTGACCATCAAAACAAACCATGAAGAGTCCCGAACGACGTTGAGGAGAGAGAGAGAGAGAGACGTCTATCGGTGATGATGACGAGCAGTAGTAGCTGCTGCTGCGGAAGGCTTCTCGTGGAGGACCTTGTCACGGCCGAAAAGCGACCCCTTTCTGCGCATACCGTTGTCCAACAACACGCGATTTGCAGAGCGAACAAGAAAAGAATTTTTTCTAATGGTTGACATGACCCAGGTCTCAAAAAACGCACGACGGGCTGCAACTTTGTAGAGTTCAGCCGAAAATCCTCCTTTGCATGCATGGAACGTAGGAAACGAAAAAGATAAAAAACAAAAACAAATTCTCCATGCTCTCTCCTCCCTTGCCGCTCTGTCAGTCGCCGTGACAGAAAAGAAGGCTAGGCAAGTACCGTGCTGCATGGCATCGCGTGGTTTGTCTCGGACACGACCGAGAACAGACGTGAAGTGAACGAATCGAAAAGAAAAAAACGACGATCCACCCTTGGCTCCCCCCCCTCCCCACGAGATGAATTTGAGACGCAGTGGAATGGTAGCGAGTTTAGCCGAGGCAAGACGACAGCTCTCCACGCGAGTTGTCGCACCTGACTTTTCCTCCAACGACACCAGAGAGGTTGTCTGCCGAAGAGTGAAACCGGGAAGGACCGGATCCTCCGGCTGCAGCCTTCCCGAGCCTAGTATTTTGGACACGAGTGATGCGGCTTACGTCAACGAGTGAGACTCTTTCGAGCAAGGAGATTTCTAGCCCGGTCAACTACGGCTTGCCAAGTGAAAAATAAGCGCAAAAAAATTTATCTCCGAGAAGCACGAAGGATCGACATGCGCAAACACACACACACACACCCGCAGGCATAGTGCCCGTCTGCATCGCACCCGCATGGACGCGAGCGCGGAGAATTTTCGTCGAAACTTCGCTCAATCCTCGCTCCGTCTTGTTACCGGTCATTGTGGCTTGCACAACGGTCGAACTCGTTCCTTACCCTTTCCGACCCGTGGATTGATGGTGTCGAGACCCCTTTTTTCTCCGGGCTTGACGTTGTGAGTTCCCCATAGTGCATGGTGGGTATAGTATGGGGCCCAATTTGTTGCATAGACGGGGTTGAAGTTGGGATGATCTCAGCCTAAAGGGCCCCGGAAAGTGGTTGCGTTGGAAGAGGTTCCGGTCGGACGGGGGTGGTTTCAGATCCCGATGCAGACATGAAGTCAGCGGTCATCGACCCACCGGTGACTTGTGTGTTGTGGTTCCTGCAGCCTCAACCCTGCGATCGGATCCTTGAACTTTTTCCTCTTACTGCACACACAAGTAACCCTACTACGTCCGGTCATGCTTGTCCCCGAAGCCGGCGCTTTTGGCGGCTCTGACTTTCACCAACGAGCCAATCGTACGTTTTCCTCGAAACACAATGCCACGCGATTGGACAGCCGAGCTTTCCCGTGCCTGGATCTCACCTACAGATCGGAAGGAGGATCCAGAGAGCAAGTGCGCGCGATTGTCGGTCGTCCACCAGCCGAATCGAATCTCGTCATCAACCAGAAAGTGCCAAAAAAGTCTCCGATCCTTCGAGGTGATTTGCATATCATGCTTTTTGGCTCAGGAACACACAAACGAAATCCTCCGCGACGATCAAGGTAGAAAGGTTGACCGATGCAAATTCGAGCTCGCTCCGTCATGGTGACTGCACAAAAATGCGCTCGTCGATCATCAGAGAAGACAGACAACCCCTAAGCTCTGGAGCCTTGTAGTCGTGTTTGACCAGGCTGAAGCTGAGATTCTTGCGAACCAAGGCCAAGATTCTTCGTTACATCCGTCAAGAGCATACTTTGTACGGTCTTGGAGGGGGCGGATCGAGGTGTGGTGGATCCAAGGGTTTGCCTCGGCTCTATTCAGAAAATTCGTCTTGCCCTTACTCCCTCGCATTTAGCGGAAACCACATGGTCCTTCGAAATCTGAACCAGACGCAGCCACGGAAGAATTTCCCTCAATTTTTCGAACGCCGCGACCGAGACCGGCCGTTTTCGACCGATGTTGTTCCAAGCGAGTCGATCAAGCGAGTCCCAAAAAAGAAAAAACTGGGTTGGTACCTTTTAAATTGCGTTTCGGAAGCAAGGTCACACGCCTCTCCACAAGGAGGGGAAAGACGCGAAGCGAGGCCTCGCTTTTTCGTCGTTACCCCCGCGCGGTGAGGTTCGCTTCGAGCTCATTGTCCGGGGACGGCCCAAAAAATATGACAACGTCGTTTCGCCGCTACGGAGTCGAGATACCGAACAGCCCATACATCGTCGGGTTCTCGTTTGTGGTAGGCGAAGGCGATTCCCTTACTGGGAGAAGCGAGACGGAGAACGGATGTAAAGGGTAATTGACCGGCTCGAGGGAACGTCGTGTCTCGCGCGCACAGAGCGCTCAAACCGTCGGAAGAGCTGGTCAGTCGCCGACTCGAGGAGGTTCTGTCCGCCATGTCCGAGGTGCGTTCAAGTTCGTCCAAACGGCGAAGCGTTTGTGCGGAGTGGTGAAGGGGAAATGGAGGACGCGGGGAGACTGAGTCGAGATCATGCTACTGCATTCGCCACGCATCGTCTTAGCTGCAAGGCACAGGATCCATTCGGGCTTAGTCAGGCACTGGTTCGTCCCCACCACAGACGTGAGACAGCATTGAGCCGGACAATGCTGCGCTGGACGCGATTCGATTGCAGGGGGAAAGCGTGTGGCGAGACCCACACGATGCGGTACATTGTGCTCCGCGCGGTGCCGAGATGAGGCAAGATGACTTTGGCGCGGAGGCCCACAACAATCATCGCTGACGCTGTCGTCGGGCACCCGAGTGGGGAGCAAGGTATCTGGAGTCGACGACCGAATCCCACTCTGGGCCTTTCGGCGTGCGCACGCCTGGCGCGATGCGCATTGAGCTTCCCCATTGCGACCGCTACCACCGTTACCGTATACTCCAGTTGCACTGCAGCCATAAGGGTGTCCAGTGGTGTGTGGTACGCGTAAGCGAGTCAGGCGAGCAAGCCACCCCACCACGTCTCTAGCCAAGGAACACGGCCAGGCTTCGACACGGTCGACAGACAGGCGGTCAGACCCGACACAACCAATGAGAGGCGAGAGTGGTGTAGAGGCGAGGCTGAAACTCTAGACCTCGAATGAAGCGATGGGGAGTGGAACACAGATTCTGGGTCCCCGGCTTTGTGCATGTGGCAACAATACGCGGAATAGGCAATTCGAGAGAGCCCCGCCTTCATTCCGCGAGAAAAAGATCAACAACTTGGTCTGTGTCACCGGATGACCCGCAAGAATGGAGTCTCGACCGTCTAAAAAAATAATTTTCACTTGCCACTCGCCATGTTGACACAACACCCTGCATTCCTACAAACCCTCTCTCGCCTGACTGGCTACTGTAGCAGTGCCCGAAATTTTTGTTTTCTTTCCTTTCTCTCTAAAATTCTCCCCTTCCGCTTTTGAACAAACACCAGCTGCACTGCACCGCGGGGCATTTTTTCTTCTTCTTCTTCGCTCGTTTCTCCAGATTCGCTCGGTCCTGGACCGCTCTCGAGTTCGGGGTCCCCGTGGGTGGTGTGTCTCGTGTTGATTGGATGTTTGGGGCTGGCCGCCTGCCTGCCTGCCTGCCCCTCACGACCCACGCCACGAGATTTCATTTTTTTTCTCCGTCCTTTTTTCTTTTCCTCCTCTCTTGTGACGCCTGTCGCGTCTTTTCCGTGGCTTGGCGTGGCCTGTTCTTGACTGGCTGAATGCCGTTTCTAACGGTGCAACTGCTCTTCGGTGCGCTGCTCTTGGCTGTATGCTCACAACGCCCCAACGGCACCTCCGACCTTCGGACGTCTACATAAAGAGCCCCATCCTCGACCGTCGTCAACCTTCTCTCCTCATCCATCCTCAAGCCTTAGCTCTCTCCCTCAAGGCCACTTCCCTCCCTTCCCTACTTTACTTCACCCACACCCACTCAAACACTCTTCAAGATGGCTGGAGGTGCTGTTGCCGATGTCGGCTACACCTCGACCGGCCCTGTGGCCCGCCCCGTCAACGTCAGGCAGTCGCTTCCCGCTATTCTGGTCGCTGCTGCCTCCGCTTTCGGTGGTGTCCTCTTCGGTTATGACACTGGTACAATCTCTGGTCTGCTCGCCATGGACAACTTCAACAAGACCTTTGGTAACGGTGAATTGACGGCCGAGGGTGCATTCACCCTCAGCACTAACGACAAATCGCTCGTCGTTTCCATTCTGTCGGCTGGTACTTTTGTTGGTGCGCTCGCCGGTGCTCCCATCTCGGACATTCTCGGTCGTCGATGGGGTATGCAGGTCGCTCTCCTCGTTTTCACCGTCGGTGTCGTCATGCAGATGGCTACTACCGACCTCGGTGTCTTCATCGGTGGTCGTGTCGTCGCTGGTCTCGGTGTCGGTATCCTTTCCACCATTGTCCCCATGTACCAGTCCGAGACTGCTCCCCGCTGGATCCGTGGTGCCGTCGTTTCCGGTTACCAGTGGGCCATCACCATCGGTCTCCTCTGCGCTTCTCTCGCCACCTACGGTACCCAGCACCGCAACGATTCTGGTTCCTGGCGTATCCCCGTCGGTATCCAGATCGCCTTCGCCATCATTCTTTGTTGTTTCTTCCTCATCCTCCCCGAATCCCCCCGTTGGCTCGTCAAGAAGGGCAACCACGAGCGTGCCTCCAAGTCGCTCGCCCGCCTCAACTCGACCGACGTCGACGACCCCATCGTCCGCTCCGAGCTGTCGGTCATCCAGACCAACCTTGACATTGAGCTCACCCACTCGACCGGCTCCTACCTCGACTGCTTCAAGACCAACGAGCGAAAGTACTTCCTCCGCTCCTTCACTGGTATCTTTATCCAGGCCTTCCAGCAGCTCACCGGTATCAACTTCATCTTCTACTATGGCACCCAGTTCTTCAGGTCGGCGCTCCCCGGCTCCGACCCCTTCATCTTCTCGGTCATCTCCAACGTTGTCAACGTCGTCTCCACCATCCCAGGCATGTACATGATGGAGCGTCTCGGTCGCCGTAAGCTTCTCATCTGGGGTGCTGTCTGGATGTGCCTCTGCGAGCTGGTTGTCGCCATCGTCGGTACCGTCGTCCCTACTCGCAACCACGCCGGTGGTAAGACCGCCGTCGCTTTCGTCTGCATCTACATTGCTGGCTTCGCTTCCACCTGGGGTCCCGCCGCCTGGGTCGTGTGCGGTGAGATCTTCCCCCTTGCCATCCGTGCCAAGGCCCTCTCGCTCTGCACCGCCTCCAACTGGCTCTGGAACTTCGGTATCGGCTACGCTACTCCCTACCTCGTTGACTCAGGTGCGGGTAAGGCCGGTCTCGGCCCCAAGGTCTTCTTCATCTGGACCGGTACCTGCGCCGGCTGTGCCGTCTTCGCCTACTTCTTCATCTACGAGACCCGCCTGCTCTCGCTCGAGGAGGTCGACGAGATGTACGCTCAGACCAGCCCCATCAAGTCCTCTGCGGCCAACGCCGAGATCCGCGCTCGTCGCTCGGACCTCGAGGGTGCCGTCGCTCCCGTCAAGGACGACGAGCTCGCCACCCACGACGAGAAGAAATACTAAGCGGACGTTGCCATGCAGCGCACCAGCTTTTCATTTTCTCTTTCATCTACACTCGATCTGATCAGGTGATCACGTTTGAGATGTTGTCCTCTTCCACTCGTCACGGATTCATGAATTGTATTACCTCATGTCATCATCAAAACGTAGCTGCGGATACGTAGCACGCTCCACATTGTCCACCATAGCAATACGCATACCCCATATCTTGGTACATCTTTTCTTTGTTTGCGACTTGTGTGCGATTGAGCAGCGTTTGAACTGAGCCGACTTGTTCACCACCAACACAGCAATACAGCATGGGCCTTACCTCATGTCATCCAAAGGTAGCTGCGGAGGTAGCTGCGGAAAAGTAGCACGCTTCACGACGTGCAGCATAGTAGTACCCCGATTCTCTGGTGGCGACTTGTGTTTGATTGAGCAGCGGATGGAGGCATCGGACACGGGCAGAGGAAGCGAAGCTCGTCTCGAACAAAGGTGGGCCGGCGGCCGCAGCTGACGCACATCGAAAGATACCTGGAGCAGCGTCCGCTGTCCTAACGAGCGAGGCGAACTTTCAGTCTAAATTGAGAACGGTCATACCGGCGGTGGATGAGGAAGCTCTATCGAGGGTCGGACAAGTACTTTCGCTCGTTGGTCTCGAAGCAGTCAAGGTGGGAGCCGGTCGAGGGCTCTGAGTACGTTTCGACTTGGGCAAAAGGCTTGTTCCGCACTGTGAATATGATTACAAGTCGAGCTTCTCGCATGCTCAAGCAATGATCCTACTCAACACCTTCTTCGGGTTCCTATACCACTTTTTCTCCACCACGTCCTCCTTCTCCGCACCTCCCTCCTCCTCCTCCTCCTCCCTGCTCGGTTCGAAATCCTCCATCAACCTCCTCCCACTCACCAAATCCACATCCTCCAACGCCACCATCTTTGTCTTGTGCCACCACTTCCACCCTACAAACAACGCCACCGCCACCGGAATCACAATGTAAGCTACCACGATATCCGCCGCCTTTCTCGGATTCAAAAACGTCGTATAGCCTTGGAAGAACATCAGCACGATGTTCAGCACGAACGCTCCCCAGGTTCCGTACGGTGCGCCGAAGGCTCTGAAGGGCAAGTCTTGCAAGGTGTTACCCTGTTTCAGCCACGCCTGACGGAATCGAATGTGGCAGAAACAGATGATGGCAAAGATGATGAAAGTGGAGACGCCGGAGATGTTGATGATGTAGGTGAAGACGGTGGAGGCGCCGGCGTTGATGGAGAGGAGAGAGATGAGGGCGACGAGGTTGGAGAGGACGAGGGCGGGGATGGGGACTTTGCCGCGTGGGGTGACCCAGCCGAGGATCGCGGGTGCTCGACCGGTCGCACCGAGCGACTGCAAGGTTCGAGAGGCGATGTACAGCGAAGAGTTTCCGGCAGAGATGACGGAGAGGATGATGAGCGCGTTGATGAGCGAGGCTGCTGCACCGATACCGCCGCGACGGAGTGCGATGGTGAGTGGGGAGGCGGCGGCTTTGGATTTGGCAGACACGAGCGACGTGTCGTCCGAGGGGACGTTGAGACCGATGAAGAAGATCGTGCCGAGGTAGAGGACGAGGATGCGGTAGAAGACGGAACGGATGGCGATGGGGACCGACTTGGCAGGGTTTTTCGACTCGGCTGCAGTGATGGCGGTTGCTTCGGTTCCAGCGTACAGGGTTGCAGAGACAACGAGGATCTTTGCGATGCCGTTCAGGGCGTCAATTCCGGTACCGTTGAAGGGACCTGGTGTCTTAAAGTATCGGAAACCGATGTAGCCTTGATCGCCACCCGCACCACCAACGTTGATGACGATGCTGAGAATGAAGAACACGACTATTCCAATCACCTTGATTGTTGCCAACACGAACTCAACCTCGCCATACGCCAAGACACCCAGCATGCTCAGCCCCATGAACAGCACCCAGAAGATCGCAATCCAAGCTCCCGTCGGTACAACCTGCGCACCATCCCAGTATCTGATTACAATCGCCACCGCATTGTACTCGTTACTTAATACGCTCACCCACAGCTCCCAATACACCCATCCTGCGACGAACCCAAGCGCTGGGTCGACCCATCTTCCGGCATATTCAATGAACGATCCACGAATGGCGAAGATTGTGGCCATTTCACCGAGAGCTTGCAGGACGAAATAGACGATGGCTCCCGTAATGGCGAAGGCAATGAGTGCGCCGACGGGACCGGCGGAGGCAAGGGCCTGACCGGAGCCAACGAGGAGCCCGGGTCCGATGATGCCCCCGATCTGGCGAAGATACACAAACGAATGAAGAAGAAAGGACGTTGTACCATTAGCCTACAATGTCTTTGATAAAGAGGTCCTTCAGTAGATCATGACTTACTGCAATCATGACCATGTGACGCGTGCCGAGGGCTCGACGCAGTTCATCGGGAGGTGGTGATGTCGATGTGGAGGGAGAAACCTTTTCGACATCTTCGCCAGAGGGGGACGAGGGTTTGGAGGTTGGAGATGGCATCTCATGGAAGGCCGATCCGGAGGGAGGATTGGGCTGAGGCGTGGCTGCGGACATGGTAGACGATACCACTGCAGAACTGGTATACGAACCACTGCGGAAAGGGGAGACAAGACCTTTCAAATTGGTAGACAGGACCACTGCGGGACTATATGATGGTAAACGTCGTTGATCGGAAGAAAGAAGGATCGCACCTGACAGGAAGGTCGAAGAAGGCAGGATATGCAGATCAGCACGTCAAAATGCGAAAGTGTCGAGTTTTCATTTCAGGGTCTGCAGCATTGCCGCCACACTTGCAGAGAATAGCGTGATTGCCCTCACTGCACGCCAAGACGAAGCAGCAGAGTCGGAGTTGATCAGCGTACCGCTACCTTTCGCGGAAATTACGAGATGAGCGAAGACCGCGGGTCAGAACAAAGACGCCGGCGCCGCCGTCTGCCGTAGTGGTTTCTTGGAAATTTCCGGCTCGCCACCCGACAGTGCGAATCGAGTCAATTGGACTTTTGTACGACTGTCCAAACTAGCTACTACATCATGCTCTGAGCGATGAGTTGTTCAATGGACATCGCATAGAAGCTAGCTTTGCTTGCCTGTTCAAACGACCTATGGCTTTGCGATGCTGACGTATAGTGCATTTCCGGTGTCGCCTCGTACAAGACGCGCTGACAGGCACGAGGCTTGTTGTCAAGGATCGCGGCAGCACAACGCGACATGTCCGAATCGGAAAATCCATCAGATTCATCGGATTCGCCGCTTTTCCGGCCGTAAGAAAACGCGCTCCAACGGAAGTTCACTCACAGGGTCCAGATTGCTGGCTCGGTTGTCCGCGGCTAAGTGAGGTGTCCATTAAGAATTCTCCTACAAGTCCGATGGAAGAAGCTCCCTTGTCCGACGATGAAGAATCACCACCAACTTGCTTGCCTATAAGATCTGCGCATCCCATGTCGCGCTCATGTGACGCTTGCCCACCATCAATACCAACCACCTCCGTACTGGCTGCAATATCACAACCATGAGCATGCACCGACCTACCACGAGCTTGTCCGAGCTCAGGCGTGGCGGACTACTCTCCTCAAGAAAGCTCTCCACCATCTTGACCCCACCCAAGCTTCCCGCTAAAACTCGAATCATTCTCTCGTTAATATCGATCTGCGGCGTCACCATTCTCACCAGCTTCTTGAGCGGTGGGCTCACCATCGCACTCCCTTCGATGGCCAAGTCGGTTAACCTGTCGCAGGAACTCTTGTCATGGCCGCTGTCCATGTTTTCGCTCGTCAGCGGTGCATTGCTGCTGATTGCTGGAGGTATGGCAGATGCGTTCGGCAGACGAACCGTATTTCTGCTGGGAATCGCGGTGTTTGCTGCCATGTCAATTGCAACGTCATTCCAGACGTCGGGAGGAGGCCTGATCGGGTGTTGTGCGGGGTTGGGTTTGGCTGCTGCGATGCTGATTCCCTCTGGCGTAGGTATCCTCGGCAGTTCGATTCCAGAAGGCTCGGTCAAGAACCGCTGCTTCGCCGCTATTGGGGCAGCTCAACCGATAGGCTTCATCCTCGGCTTGGTTTTGGGAGGACTGCTCGCAAATCACTGGCGTATCATCTTCTGGATCTTGGGTGCATGCGCCATTAGCTTCGGTGTATGTGCTTTCCTTTCATTGCCAAACGAAGGAGAGGAGCTCATGAGGACGAGCAGTGGCTCAGCAGCCACTTCTATCGTAGATCTGACGGCGAACGCGGCCCCTATCTCGGTTGAGGGACGCTCTTCGACAGGTGTACAGGATTCCAGCAAAGCCACCGTCGGTTCGAGCCGCACCGACCTTCCAGCGTCGTCTTCAAACACTCCTAGCACCTCGGCACCACTAGGACCTGCAAGTCATGCGACGACGAGCCGCTCGCTCCGTCTCAAGACATTCGACTGGTTTGGCGCATTCATGTCGACGTCTGGGCTCGTCATGCTCACTTTCGCACTCGCCGATGCAGAAACAGCTCCTCACGGGTGGAAGACTTCCTACGTCCTAGCCCTCCTTCCCACCTCGATCATCATGCTCGTAGCATTCCTTTCCTGGGAACGATACCTCGAACGACGTCAACAAACCTACGAACTCGGATCATCCCTTGCTTCCACCGCCACTCCACGTCGAAACGCCACCTTCTTCATCGCACCACCCACCACGCCTCTCCTCCCACCCGCCATCTGGCGAGCTCCGCGCTTCGCCGCCGTCCTCAGCGTCATCTTTCTCGCCTGGCTCAGCTTCAACGTCATGTCCTACCTCAGCACGCTTGTCCTCCAAGAGGTGCAGCAGGTCTCGCCCACACGAACGTCGCTGTTCTTCCTGCCTATGGTGGGGATGGGGTTGGCGCTCAATGTCTTCGCTGGGTATGTTGTGGGAAGGATTGCGGCGGTGTGGTTGATCGTAGGGGGTGCAACGGCTGGTGCGGCTGCTTGTGTGATCATGAGCGTAGGAGTGCAGCCGGACACGCCTTATTACAAGGCGATGCTGTGGATCATGATTCTGCAGGTCGGTCCGGATGTGTTCTTCCCCGCTGGATCACTGTATGCCAGCAAATCAGTCGGAAGGCAGCATCAAGCATTGGCGGGAAGTCTATTCAACACCACAATCAGATTGGCTACCTCGCTCGGGCTGGCCATCTCAAGTTCGATCTCGACCAGTGTCACAAAAGCTGCTGTTCGCAAGGCTGCCAACCACGTTGCTGGCAGATTGATCAAGAGGGAGGGTCTGGTGTTGCATCCGACGATGATCTTTGCTGGATCCCATCTGGTACCGAGAGCCGCAGTGGGTGGAGCAACGGGAAATGCAGCGGAGGCGGTCGAGAAACCGATCGAGGCGCTGTTGGAGGGGTACAAAGCGGCATCTTGGTTGTGTTTCGCTTGCTCTGTACTGTCAATCGTTGTGGCGCTGGTCAAGCTGAGATCGATCGGGATCGTCGGTGGTATGGAGGGCAAGGTGGAGGATAGCACGAGGGAAGGATCCCCGAGTGTAGCGGTGGAGCGCCCAGGGGAATACGAGTTGGAGAGTATCACACCTAGTGATGCCAAGACTACTCACACTAGACGATAGATGTCGTCACTGTACTATAGGTTCTCTGCATCATCGCATTCAGCATTTGCATTATCGCATTCATCTCAAAACTTTAGTCGCGATCAGTCCACGCTTCGAGCTCCTTGTGCACATGCTACAAGACTTGTGAGATCGTCATCTCAGCCTTACTAGCGATTGTGAGATGTGAGACCTTACCTTGACTTGCAGAGGCGAGTTTGTTTGTTGAAGCCCTCGACATTGGTCACGTTACCGAATTACCTTGGCAACTTCTTCGTTGCGAACAGAAAAGCGAGTGAAGACTGCGGAAGTCGGGGCAGCACAGGGACTGCCAAAGCGGGACGCGGGGGAAATGATCCGACCGATATCGTTTGAGCAAGAGAGCAAGGCAGAAGTAGCGTACAAGCTCCAAGCCATCGTACGTTGACACTAATCATCGTCCGAGAGGGACGCACACAAGCGAGAATAGTACTTTCCAGCCTTGACAACGCGGCGGAGAGGAGCCGCAACTGATCTCGCTCGTTGACACGCGACTACTTTCGAGCCTGGCTCTGCACAAAAACCAATCAAGTAGTCTCGAAATCTTCTCACATCTCGATCCCGCCCTTGATTCGCTAGCGTTTCCAATCTCCTCTTCGTTCCCATCCCACTGAATGTCCTTATCGCAATCACATCTCCGAGTCACAAGGAAGAAACCATTCGGGAGCGGAAGGTTAGGAGGAACTTCGGCAGAAAAAGCTATTCATGCCACGGCTGAATCGCAAATTTGCCTATAATGACTTTGGGAGAGCGAAGCTCGACCGAGCGGACATTTAACTGTACAACATCGTGCCGCGTTTTACAGAGGAGACTGCGACCACGGCATGAAGTCGGTGAGTCTTTGTGAACGCCACACAATGGACGTTTCCCCCGCGTGCATGGACCGGCGAATGGCTTCAGTGAGAAGTGGACCCGATATAGATCGGAGTCAGCATTTGTAGACCCGGTCATGGTAGTGGCGAGCGGAGCTTCGGTGCTCGGTGCATAGTTTCGCCGGCTCAGGAGAGCGGGACAGCAATAGCACAACCGAACAATGTCTCTCAGCTCGGAAGGAGACACCAAAATCCGACGGGATGCACAGTGGGGAACCGTCCATGGGGTGCGACATCAGTAGGGTTCTTCTCCCTACGCGCAGACACGCCGGTCAACCAATGCTTTTGTTGCACACTGATGCAGAGCCTCATGGAAATCTTTTCGGCAGAATCGCTCGTGTCCTTCTCCCCCGCGTTTCGGTGTCCACGCGATGTGGGGAAAATCAAACGAGAAAAACTGGAAATTTGCCTCGGAGCGGGTAAAGTGCCTGCACAGTTTGACGCGTGAACATCGTGCCACACCTCGCACAATCGGTCGTGGCCCTCGCTGTGCAACAAAGGTGAGCGGTGGATGCATGGAGCCTGCATGTAATCGAGCCTTCGGTCGAACTGTCTGCATACCGCTTCTGTGGGGAAGAGCCGCAATGTCGAACGAAATGCGGGGGTCGCTTGCGCTAAATGCCACGCGATTCTTGTGCAATCGAACCGTTGATTGGTGCTCCTCCTCTTGCCATTCTCGCACCATGCAAAGGTTCGACTATGCCAGGAGTCTGACTTGACGCTAAGAAACTGCATCTGAGGCAAAGGATTGTGCAGTTCGTCGTGTAAAGGAAGGCATATAAAGACTGGGGTTCCCATGGCCACAAGCCCCACGTCTTCGGTTCGTTGTACTCCCTCCTCCTCCTCCCCTTTCCCCTCCTCATCCTCCTGTTCGTTCGCTTTTAGGCTTGTCCCAAACTCTCCTGCGCTCTCTCAACTCACTTCCCGCTATACATCATGGCTCGATTCGGAAAGCCTCAAGGCGGCGCAACCGAGCGCGCCATCACCGCTGACACCCTGAGCAAGGGTCAGATCTGGTTCAGCTTCGCCCTCGTCTCATCCCTCTTCTTCGTATGGGGTCTATCTTACGGTCTTCTTGATTCCCTCAATAAGACCTTCCAGGACTCGCTTCATTTGACCAAGGCACAGTCCACCGGTCTGCAAGCTTGTTACTTTGGTGCCTACCTCGTCAACGGTCCCATCAGCGGCCCCCTCAGTCGCAAGTATGGATACCGATTCTCCATTCACGGTGGTCTCGGTCTCTTCTCCATCGGTGCCATCCTCTTCTGGCCTTGCGCCGTTTACTACAGCTATCCTGGCTTCCTCGTCTGCACGTTTGTCACCGCTTCCGGTCTGGCTTGGCTCGAGATGGCTGCCAACTCGTACATCACTGTACTCGGTGCCCCCGACATGGCTGCCTTCCGTCTCGTCTTCGCTCAGTCGTGGAACGGTGTTGCTTCCGTTCTTGGACCTATCATTGCCGGTCGCACTTTCCTCAAGACTGGACATTCGCACACTCTCAATCACTTGCAGTGGGTCTACCTTGGAATCTCAGCTTTCGGATGTATCATCAACCTCCTCTTCTTCATTGCTAAGCTTCCCGAAGTCAAACAAGAGGTGGACTCCTCCATCGAAGAGAAGCCCGTCTCGATCTGGACTCAGAAACACCTCCTTTGGGGAGCCTTCGCAGAGTTCATGTACGTCGGTTCTCAGGTCGCAGTTGCTTCGCTTACGATCAACTACTACGTTGAGCAGCCTGGTCTCAACATCTCGGTCACGCGCGCTGCTGATCTCTTCTCCGTCACCCTGGCGGTCTTCACCATCGGTCGCTTTATCGGGATTCCCATCCTGACTCGAGTTGATTCGGCCCTGATCCTCTGCCTCTGCGGTCTCGGATGCATCTTGATGTCGATCCTTACCGCCGTCGTACCCGGAGCTGGTGGTATCGCGTGCCTCATGCTCATTTTCTTCTTCGAATCCGTCTGCTACCCGATCATCTTCACGCTTGCCACCAGCAACCTCGGCTCCAACCAGAAGCTTGGATCCGCTCTCGTCGCCGCCGGTGTCTCTGGTGGTGCTTGGATGCCCTCCGTTCAAGCTACCGTTGCTGATAAGACCACGACTCACCGATCGTTCTTCGTCCCCATCTCTGGTTTCGCTGTCGTTTCGGCCTACGGTCTGTACATGCACATGCGTGGTTGCAAGCAGCAGGGTTACTGGAGCTGGAGGAAGCTCGACAAGGAGACGACCATGGGTCTCACTGCCGCTCCTCACACGGACATCGAGCATGTTGAGCAGACGAGCTCGGACAAGGACGTCAAGATCGGTCAGTCTAGCCCTACTTACCCTTCGGTGCCTTACCAGCACTAGACGGGTAGCTAGTGCTCTTTCGCATTCAATTTCTTTCATTACGTCTCGATTCGCTCGCTCATCGATTTCATGTCAAGGGTTTCACGTCTTGTAGTTCACAATGTCGTGATTTGTCCGAACAATTGGAAATACACAAACACGATTGCGATCCGAGGAGAACATACATTGCACTTGAGAGACTAACCGCAAGTGATGTCGGGATACACGTCAAATCTGCGCTGTGTGCTGATGGGAATGTTCTTGCGTGTCTGTTGAACCTCTTCCGGATCCAAGGTAAAGAAGAGCGTGTCCTCAGCTTCTGCCAGCTTGGCTTTGACGTCTCCGAGCGGACCGACGACACTCGAGTGGCCCCATGCGGGATACGCTTTCTCGCCCTCGCGCCAGCCGTCCTTTTCGCCCAGATCACCGTCGAGAGCTTGCTGACTGGGACGCGCGGGACTGCATCCGAGCGTGTAGACCTGGTTGTCGGTGGCACGAGCACGGAGCAACAGCTCCCAGCTGACCGGTCCAGTGGTGGTGTTGAAGGCACCAGGGTAGATGATGCATCCAGCTCCGAGACGACCTGCGATCATGGCTGGTTCGGGAAAGCGCAAATCGTAGCAGATTCCCAGACCAAATCGACCAAGACTGCAATCGAATAGTGTGACACGATCACCTCCTGCCAACGTCTCGCTCTCCTGGAAGGTCATTTTCCCAGGAATGTCGATGTCGAAAAGGTGAAGCTTGCGATGAATGCTGATGAGCTGACCCTTTTCGTTGAAAACGCAGGAAGAGTTGTAGACGTTGCCGGTGAGATCGTCTCTCTCGGGGACGCTTCCACCGACCAACACGACGTTAGCCTCCTTGGCAGTTTCCGAGAGCATCTTGAGACTGGGAGACAGCTTTTGGATGCGATCATCGATCTCGACAGGTTTTCCGACACCCTTTTCGCGGGCCAGCTTGGATTCCGCGCTGGGATCTGTGGATGCATCGATGGTCCAGCGAATCTCCTCCTTGCCCTTACCCATGCGTGGAAGTGCGGAAGGAAGCGGCTTTTTGATCTTCTGATAGGCTCCGCCGAACGACTCAGCGTACTCGGCAAAGTACTTGACACCGTAGGGAGAGTTGAAGCATTCGGGAAGCACTACCATGCCTACGGGTGCCGAGATCGAGGAGGCAGCCGAGGAAGAAGAGGAGGGCGAGGCGGCGCCCGGCCGCGTGGATGCGGCGCGAAGGACAGCATCGCGGGCACGCTTGAGGTTGAAGGCCTTGTCGAACGAGGTGGAGCCAAGCTGCACAAGGGCAACCGTGGTCTTTTGCAGCGAGAGCGTAGGTGCGGTCGACATTGTTGTTGTTGGTGGTGGTGGAGCGGGATGGTGAGTCAAGGTGGTACAAAGCAAGTCGCGGCGTCTCGGCCCGCACTTTTTGTTCCGACCAAGTCACCGGGCTCAACTTGGAAATCTGACATCCGGTCTGCAATTAAAAATTAGAATAATGATTTATCGGTTTGTTAGACCTAACAATATGAAAGTACTTGCGAAGGTCAGGATTGCCGCAGCATGTTCGTCGGATCCGAGATTCTGGCAGAAATTCGAGGTGCAAATTTCAGCAAGGGCTGCGCGACTGAAGGCGAAAATGCAGTGTTGCAGCGAAGGGGCAGAGGCGAAACCTCGTGAGCCGGACAGCGCAGAGTGTGGTCGAGATCATCCGCTTCGCCCCTTCCTTCCTTCTTCTCTCTCTCCACCAGTCACCCCTACGACCAACGTCAAGATGAGCAAGATCCAGGTGTCCAGCGTGCGTAACACCCTCAAGGAGCTGATCCAGGCTTCCGAGGACAAGCGCCGAAACTTCAACGAGACCGTCGAGCTCCAGATCGGCCTCAAGAACTACGACCCCCAGCGTGACAAGCGTTTCTCGGGTACCGTCAAGCTTCCCCACGTCCCCCGCCCTCGCATGAGCCTCTGCATTCTCGCCGATGCCGCCGATGTCGACCGTGCCAAGCTGATCAACCTCGAGTTCATGACCGTCGAGGACTTGAAGAAGCTCAACAAGAACAAGAAGCTCGTCAAGAAGCTCGCCAAGAAGTACGATGCTTTCCTTGCTTCCGAGGCTCTGATCAAGCAGATCCCTCGTCTGTTGGGTCCCGGTCTCTCCAAGGCCGGCAAGTTTCCCACCCCCGTCTCGCACAACGAGGACCTCGAGAAGAAGGTCACCGAGGTCAAGAGCACCATCAAGTTCCAGCTTAAGAAGGTTCTCTGCCTCGGTGTCGCCATCGGCCACGTTCAGATGTCGGATGACCAGCTGCTCGCCAACGTCATGCTTGCCATCAACTTCCTCATCTCGCTTCTTAAGAAGCAGTGGCAGAACATCAAGTCGCTCCACGTCAAGTCCACCATGGGCAAGGTTTACCGTCTCTTCTAAACCTCTCGTCGGAGTCTCTTTGCTCTCACACCAACTTTTAGTGGTGTGATGTTCATTTCCATTCCCTTGGGTTCTCGATGAATTCCTTGGTCACATGCATTCTATAAAGCATTTACGCACGCTTACACCCAGTTCCATTCAACCTTTCTTCAGAGAAGACGTTGATTTGGGATGAGGGGAGCTAATCTTGTGACCTTCTCATCTCTTCACCCCCTCTTAAAATACAAAATTGCCGTTGGAGTTGCAGTCCACCTCTCTCGAAGAGTTGGCTCTCTCTGCTTTCGGATATCTTTTGGCTGTGTGTCCCGCGATTGTGTCCTTTGCTAGTTTGTGAGACGGTGGTGCTGAATGTGATCGCACCATTCGAAATCGATGCCGGGCACGATGTCGACAAACGGTCTGTCAGTCACAGTCGCGCATTACTCTCACGATTCAAAGTCGAGCTCGCGTCGACACAAATACAGAATCAAGCGATGTGATGGATAATTGAGTGGAGAGTATGCTGAGTATACTGCGCTGGCGAATGGATGAAATAGAATACAAGGGTTGCGCTTTCTGCGTTGCTGCTTTTACTGCTCTTCTTGCCGTCTTTGGATTACGACTGCAAAGGATCCTCGTTGGCCACGTTGAGCAGCAGTGTATCAGCGTCGAGCAGCACCTTGTTGTTGGAGCCGGCCTGCGAGAGAATGGTGGCAATGTCACGAGCAGCTTCGAGCTTACGAAGCTTGAGGAAGCCCTTGTTCTTCTTGACGGCTTCACCGATGAGTTCGGCGGATTTGGCCTCACCCTGTGCCCTGACGATGATGGAGGCCTTCTCCTGGATGGCCTGGTCGACCAAGAAGGCGGCACGGAGCGCAGCCTGCTGTGCGATCTGCTTTGCTTCGACGGCGTGGGTGAATTCGGGCGAGAAGGAGACGTGGGTGATGGACACATCGTCGAGCACGAGGTTGAAGCGCTGTGCGCGTGCGGTCAAGTTGTCTCGTACCAGCCTCGAGACCATCTCTCGCTGCGTGATGAGTTGCGAAGCGTTGAATTGAGCCACGACCGACTTGAGAACCTCGTTGACGATCGACGGCAACACGCGCTCGTCGTAGTCGGAGCCGAGCTCACGGAAGATGGTGGGGAGAGCGTCGACGCGTGGACGAGAGAGTACACGGCAGGTGAGCGATACCATCTGAAGATCCTTTGTACCTGTAAGCGAAGCGATGCTGCGAGGCTTGGCACGAACGTCGTAGTCGATGGGCTTTTCGAACCAGGGGATCATAAAGTGAGTACCTTCGTTGAAGATGGTGTCCTTGATACCTGATAGGCGCGAGTACTTGATGGCTCGATGACCACCATCGACGTTAAAGAGCGACATGTTGACACCGAAACCGAGGGCTACGAGCGCGACGATGCCGGCAGAACCACCGAGGATGTTGGCAAGGTTGGGCGGACCTCCACGTCCGCCGCCACCGCTGCCGCCGCTGCTTCCGCCGGGCTTGCCTGCATTACCAAATTGCTGCGATGCCTGCTGAGCCTGCTGTCGCAAACGCTCGAGCGTGCGAAAGATGTTCTGAGGTCCTGATCCGCGGTTCATCGTGCAGAGTGAGTAGGTTGGTCGTAAGGGGCGAGGTCCTTTGCTTAGCCTGTTCGGAACTTCGCTAGCCCGTTGTGGTGCTGCGGTTGTATCTGCGAAACCTGTTTTAACGATAGCTGGCTCCGAGAGCGGACGGAAAACCGAGTGACGACTACGACGACGATGTCCAAGACAAGAAGAGGAGGCAACGATGAGCGAGGATTGAAAGAGTGACAGATGACCAAGTGGAAACGATATTCTTACGCTTGACCAAAGCGTTGGTTGGCTCAGCTCAGCTCAGCCGCGGCCAAGCGCATCTGCAATATTCCCTTTGTCCACTTGCAGGCGATCACAAATTTGTCGCGCGAGTGAACAACTGAACCACGCGAAGAAAGCGCTTCGGCACAACGCGAAATCACAGAGTGTGTAGATCTGCACAGACACTCACTCACCTTGACTTCGCTATCCGACCAACCGATCTCCATCTCTGCAAATATACCATCTCTGCAAGGCTCGCATCGATAGATCGCAACCATGACGGCTCGCGAAGCAAGAACAGTGATCATCGTCACCGGCTCGCACACCATCACCGCAGGATACGGCATCCACGAGATTCTCAAGCGTCCATCCATCTCGCTCACTGCGCGTGTCGGTCTTCCAAGATCGTCTGCATCCACTTCGTCGGCATCGTCACCTCCAGACTACACGCAATACCTCGTCGGATCTGCTCTCGACCAAGCGGAACGACGAGGCGATGATGTCGCCATCTTTTGGCCTATGCGGAAGGGCTACGTGCGCGACTGGCAACAGATGATCGCGCTATGGAACTACGTGCTCTTCCACCTGCTTCCCATCCGCCGCTCTCACAACGACTCGAACATCCTCATCAGCTTGCCACTACCCGTATCTCGAGCCACGCATGCGTACCTCACCCAGATCTTCTTCGAGCACTTCAATTCGGCCGCCATCACAATCGCGGAGAAGCCGCTGCTCTCCTGCTACGGCGTCGGCAGCATGAACGCATGCGTGGTGGACCTCGGATACGAGAGCTGCGACGTTTCGCCAGTGATCGAATGCTTGGTGCAGTCGAACGCCAACGTCAAGACCGACGTGGGAGCGCGCCACTGCATCCTCTATCTCGCCCATCTGCTGCGTCGCGATCAGAGCCTGGTCAAGGCAATCCAGACGCTACTTCGATACACGCGCAAAGCGTCGGCCTCTTCACGTCAGAGCGACGAGGAAGCGTTGAAGAGTGCCATCTTTGCACTGGCGCAGCAATTGGTAGAGGAGGGGTTGGTGCTGGATGAGGAGTCCTTCAAGAAGGGAGCTGGAGGTATGATCTCGGCAGCGGATGGAGAGGACGACGAGGGTAACTTTGACATTGCGGCTGTACTTGTCGAAGGTACAAAGAAGCACGACGACGAAGAGGAGGAGAGGCGTAAGGCGATGGAAGCAAGCCAGGGCGAAGAGATCGACGAAGCCATCCTCGCGTCCATCACGGGCGAAGACGGTCAGGCGGGTGGATCCACGGATGACAAGGCCGTGTTGGTGCACTTCCGAGGCCTCAAGCTCAAGGTCGGTCCCGAGCGCTTCCGCTTCCTAGAGCCGCTTTTCCGCCCCGAGCTGCTCAAGGATGTCGCCGGTGCTTCCGATCTTGGCCTGGGAGACGAGCCTTTCGGAGCAGGGCCGATCGCCACAGCCTCGTCAAGCCACGACAGCTATCCGATCTCGACGGCATCACCCGACTGGAGCCAGGCCATCTCGCTTCCGCTCGCCATCGCCAACGCCATCTCGCGCGTGGAAGATGCGGATCGTCGACCTCAGCTGTGGGAGAACCTCATCTTCACAGGTCAACCCGCCAAGATCAAGACGATCCAGCTCGAGGCCATCTCAGCCTTGTCCGAGTACGTGGCCACCGAACAGACCGAAGCGGCGCAGGTGCTGGCCGAACCCAACCCGCTGCAAGCGCGCAATGTCCGTGCCTTGCGCGTGCCCGACTATTTCTCCGAGTTCAAGGAGCGCAACGACCTGGCTGCCTTTCTTGGAGGCACCATCTATGCCAAGCTCGTGTTTGGTGACCCGCAAGCAAAGGCTTTCATCACCAAGCAGAACTACAACGAGGCGGGTCCCAACCAGGCCTTCTCGGTCAAGCTCAGTGCTTGATGTGGCTGTTTCAAATGTACTTGTATAGATCTCGTAATGGTCGACTCTGCTTCTACTGTCCTCTACACTGAATCCGCCGCCTCGGGTGCTTGAATGTGTGAGACCTGACATAGCTGAAAAAAAAACGCGTGACACGACACGAGAGAGCGCTTCTTCTGTGGCTCAGAGGCGCAATTCCGTTCAGGGTCCAACAAAGCTCAGCCAAACCAACACTTTTCTCAAAGTCTTCCGGCCAAGGACGAGCGACCATCACTCACCGGCTCGCACCATCGCTGCCTTGTCATACGCTTCGAGTCGGTCTCTACAGATTGTCGTCAAAGTTGCACCTTGTCGTGCATTTCTAGATCGGAGGGTCCTCATACGACCTAGCATGCTGCCGTTTGAGGCACGAACGTGAATCAAGAACTTCACTTTCGCAACCATGGCACTCGACGCCGCCGATGCTCATTTCATGGATGAGCTCTTTGCCGATCTCGATGCCTCCCATTTCTCAATACCCCCGTCACAAAGCCCGCCGAAGAAGAAGCTGATATGTACTCCGCCGTTGTCGCAAGAGCTAAAGTTCTCCCCGCATCCCAGAGACACTGCGCCCGTCCCATCCTCAAGACATCCCAGGTCTCCACTCAAGAACTCCACACGCTTCCAGTCACAGCCAAAGATCGAGCGCGACCTCGAAGATTGGTTCAGACCTTCTGCAGCTGTGTCCAAGAGCCCAAATCGTCGTGTCGTATCTGCCTCTGGCATCAAACGTCAGAAGGTTGAACATTCCAGCACTCTGTCGACGCCATCGTCGTCTCCAACAAAGCGCATAGCAACGGCATCGAGCGACGCTGCATCCACCAGACACATTCAATCCACACAAAAATGCATGTATACGCGTGCCCATGTAGTGGCCATCGTAGACAGCTCATACGAGGTCGCACCGGATGGCCCGAGCTCATCAAAACGGACGCGACCAGAAAAAGTCTTGGTCCTCGAAACCGACAAGCACAGCAGCAACATCAATCAGACCAGCCCGTCCAAGAAGAGTGAAAGCCAGCATCGTCAGCAACAGCAGTCCGAGACTCTGCTCGCTGCCCTCCGCGACGATTGGCTGCAAACCCTAGTCTCCGTCGGCAGCATCGTTCATTTGGTGGGTCAATTCGAGCAAGAGACCAGCAAGATCCCGGTTGATTTAGATGAGCCAGACAACAGCGTCAGCCGATCCAAGCAGGACCGCGAAAACGTGCCCGAGATCGAAGTGGCGATAGATCGACCGGGAAAAGAGCAAGTGCAGCCGATTGCAGCCCCTGCTTTGGACGACGATGACGATGATGATCTCTGGGATGACGTAGCATCTATGCCTTCATTATCTCAATGCGCCACACAAGAGCTTCTCGCCTCGGACAATGCACCACGAGCTAAGCTGATGATCTTTGCCTCCCGTTCCGCCGCCGTCAAAGGTGTGGATACGGCCGATCATGCGCTTGGCAACCTCCTCGTGGTCCATCCGGATGTCCTCGTACCGGCGACCAAGGTTGCTGACGTCGCCTCGTGCATTCGCAAACCTGTCGTTCAGGACCGACTGCGCGGAGCGTCCGATGTCACGCTCAGCCTCGTCATGGGCAACATGCTCCACGAATTGCTCCAAGCGTGTCTTACGGCATCATCAGCAGGGACGGAGCGTGCCATCAAATCGATCGAGACTGTCACATCGGAACAGGCAGAGCCCCCTCTGTCCCCTTGGCCAGAGCAATGGCAAGGGATCGGCAACTTCAGTAGATACTTTGTCGAACAACAAGTCGAGCAGCAGGTGCGCTCCAACATCGAGAGCTTGTACGCCATCGATCTGAGCGCGGACAACGCCGCCATTCAACTGCGAGAAAAGGCAGCTCCTTTTGTGCATTTTGCTCGGACCTTCCTGTCCAAAGACGAGAGTGCAGCATTCCATGCAGAAGCGACGCTGCGAGAATCAGGCCGCTCTTCAACAGGATCTCAGGCGAAGGTTCGTCTGCGGCGGATTCTGGACGTCGAAGAAGAGATATGGAGCCCGGTCTTTGGTCTGAAGGGTAAAGTGGACGTCTCGGTCGAGTGCGACATTCTCGAAGCGCCTGAGTTATCGGCTACCAATTCGGCTGCAGCTCCCGGCCGTCAAAGGCACGCCTTCTTGCGTGGTGATCAAGGAAGTCCAACAGAAGGCCTTTCAACAGGACGCGTCACCACGTCAGTGGTACCTCTAGAACTCAAGACGGGCAGAGCAGAGCTCGTGTCGACAGAGCATCGTGCTCAGACCATGATGTACACACTCATGATGTCGGATCGATACGGAGTGCGCGTCAACGATGGGCTCCTCTATTACTCTAAGTCTGGCGAGCTGCATCGCATCAGCCGCAGTCGAAACGAAGTGCGTAGTCTCATCATCGGACGCAACGAGCTTGCTCACTACCTTCGGCACGACACGAGTCGTCTTCGCAAGTCCGAGCTCACTGATCCCACAGAAGAGCCTGTTCAGGTATTGCCGCCTACCATCGACAGTGAACACAAGTGTCGCCGATGCTACGCCGTCGACGGATGCATGCTCTTCCGACGTGCTGTGGAAAACATCGTCGAGCCCTCTGAAGGCAAGCTCGCAGATATCGAGGGTCGCACTGCATCAAAGACCGGCAGGAGGTTGTCGAGAAGGACACCCATCGCCGATGTCTTTGAGCAAAAGACGGAGCATCTCACCGACATCCACCTCGACTTTTACCGCAAGTGGGATCGATTGCTGAATCTCGAGGAGGAGGACGCCGTCCGATTCCGCAGAGAGATGTGGACGATGACTGCCGAGCAGCGTGAGAAAGTCGGGCGATGCTTCGGCAACATGCGTCTCGAAGTTACCTCGAAGTCCCCGTCGTCGCCCGAAACACCCTCGGCGGCGATGAAGAGAGTCGTGCATCGCTTTGTTCGTCATTACGACCCGACTCAGAATGCGAATGCCGGTCTTCTTTCTGGTCACATTACCATCAACGATCCAGTAACCATCTCGATCGAGCCTGATATGCTTTCTGTGGCTCAAGGCTTTGTTATCAGCTTTACGCCGACAAGCGTCGAGATCGGGCTGGACCACCCGCTCGATGCGGCCATGCGGCGGGCATTGGCGAAGATCGACGCTAGTGCGCTTGGAGAGCCGTTCGACGTTGCAGCTGCTGCGGAACGAATCGTGTTCCGCGTCGATAAGGACGAGCTAGGCAGTGGGATGGGTCGCATCCGAGCGAACTTGGCCGCATTGTTCTTGACGCCCCAGAGGGGCGGGGACGTCAAGCGTCGCGAGCTTGTGGTCGACATGCGGCCTCCGCGCTTCCTACGCTCGGAGGACGCCTTTGCTGGGCATTCAGGGCAAAGCTCATTCCAGCAAGTCATCGATCGAGCCCATGCGGACCCGAGTCTCAATGAAGATCAGAAAGTCGCGATCGACAAGGTTCTCACAGCTCAAGACTATGCTCTCGTGCTTGGCATGCCGGGAACGGGAAAGACGACAACCATCGCCAAGCTGATCGAGCTGCTGGTCAAGCTGGGCAAGCGTATCTTGCTGACGAGCTACACGCATTCCGCCGTCGATACCATCCTTCGCAAACTGGGCGAAGACGAGAGCAAGGAGAAGGACAGCTGCATGCGCATTCTGCGACTCGGCAGCAAGGACAAAGTGCATCCGGACGCTCATCGATTCCTGCTTCCACGCTGCTCGTCTCTGGACGAACTCAAGGACGCGTTTGAATCGCCGAACGTGGTCGCTGCGACGTGTCTCAGTGTGCATCATACCTTTTTCTCGTCAGGGCTCGCGAAGAGGATTCGCGCGAGGAGCAACGGTGACGATGCTGGAGAGGTGTTGCCCACGTATCTATTTGACTACTGCATCGTCGACGAAGCGTCGCAGATCCCGCTTCCGACCTGTCTCGGTCCGCTGCGATTCGCGGACAAGTTCGTACTGGTCGGTGATCATCATCAACTTCCGCCTCTGGTCAAGAATGCACAGGCAAAAGAGGGCGGTCTGGACATATCGCTTTTCAAGCTGCTGTCGGACCGTCATGGTGCCGAGGCGATGGTGGCGCTACGATCGCAGTATCGGATGAACGATGACATTATGAGGTTGTCGAACGAGATGGTATACGATGGGCAGTTGAGGGCTGGAAGTGATGATGTCAGGGATCGCATGCTGACGCTGTGCGACATAAATGCAGCGCTGAAGCTTGCTGGTGCGGATCAATGGATGGCTGATCTGCTTCGACCCGAGGCAAAGGTAAGGTTGTTGGATACGTCAAAGCGTATGCTCGAGGAGGTAGGGGAGAGCAAGCATGGCGATTTGGTCAAGAACCACTTTGAAGCGGAACTGATTGTCAGAATCGCCTCGACGCTGATCGCTGGTGGATGCAGGCCGGATCAGATCGCTGTGGTGACACCGTATCGTCAACAGCTGAAGCTCTTGCGTTTGCTGCTCGACAAGACCACGGGGTTGGATGCGATCGAGCTTCTCACAGCGGACCAGAGTCAGGGAAGGGACAAGGATGTCATCCTGGTCAGTTTCGCCCGTGCGAATTACGCCTGCACTACAAACGACGGGAAGGGTGGTAATACGGGCGAGCTGTTGAACGATCTTCGACGACTCAACGTCACGCTGACGCGTGCCAAGAGGAAGCTGGTGCTGGTGGGTCATGTGGCGACGTTGGAAGGGTCCAAGGTGGTGAAGCCTCTGTTGAGGTTGTGCGAGAGAGAGGGGTGGACGAGGTGTATTTGAAGGGGAAAATGCAAGAGACCTCACATCCGCAAACATTGTTCTCATCACTCGATCACAAAATCTTCCCTTCGCATCTTCGTAACGAACGTTCATTTCATCGTCCTTCATCCGCTCTCTTCTTCACTCCTCCTCGTTCTCCTTCTTATCCTTCTGTTGCGCGTCCCCAAACTTGATTGCCCCGGACCCAAAGCTGAATGCTCCCGGTTTGGCAGCCGTGCTCGCCGAAAGGTTGGCAAAGTTGGTCGGGGATGACGAAGACGCCCCACCGCCGAAGGAGAACGTTGGTGGAGCACCGAATGAGGATGTTGACGAGCCGAAGGCTGGTGTGGAAGAGGAAGGGGTGGAGCTGCCGAAGGAGAATGCTGGTGTGGAGGCGGATTTGGACGCGGGGTTGGTGGATGAGGTGAAGCCACCGAATGCGGGAGTGTCCTTGGTTGCGGAAGGTGTGCTGCTGCCGAACGAGAATGTTGGTTCGGTCGATGTAGATGTCGCGGTAGAAGACGTAGGAGGGGTGCTACCGAACGTTGGTGCGGTTGGCGTCGACGCGGCGGGTTTGGAGGCGCCAAAGTTGACAGGTTTGCCGCCGAACGAGAAGCCGGAGCTGGGAAGGTTGAGTTGAGGCGCTCCGGCCATGCTGCGTGTAGCCTCTGCTTTCTTCTCGTCTTCTTGTGAGGAGCTGATGCTGACTGGTTTGCCACCGAAGGAGAAGCCGCCTGTTGGAAGCGAGAATGACGGAGGCTTGGCTGTGGATGTCGAATTTGAGGCGGCTTTCGAGCCGGTCACGACTACCTCGTCATCGTCTTCGTCTGCATCTTCCTCTCTCTCATCGTCCTCGTCTTCGTCTTGGTCGATCTCGTCATCTTCCTCTTCGTCTTCCTCGTCGTCTTCCTGATCATCTTCGTCGTCTTCCTCGTCATCTTGCTCATCGTCCTCTTGGTCCTCTTCATCTTCATCTCCACCTGCTGCTTCTTGTTCCTCGTCCTTCTGTGCCTCTTGAGCCACTGATTTGTTGCCAAAGGCAGAAGATCCGAAGGAGAAGAACGAGGCAGCAGGCGTCGTCTTGGATGGTACTGAGCTGGAGCTGGGAAGAGGCGAGAAGGAGAAATCAGAGCTAGCTGGCTTGGCGGCAGAGGCACTCGACCCGAAAGAGAAGGAAGGCGCGCTAGTCGAGGGTGCGCTGGACGATGTGGAAGCGGGCGTCGATGCGGGTTTGCTAAAGCTGAAAGTCGGAAGAGCGGAAGAGGAGGATGTGGAGGCAGGAGCCGCAGCAGCAGTAGACGGCGTCGAGACTGCGGAAGCGCTTGAGGAGGTGCCGTTGGTAGCAGCTGGCTTGAACGGAGTGGCGCTGCTGCTCAGTGTGCTTGACGTGCTTGCAACTGCAGGGGCAGATGTCGAGCTCTTGTTTTCTATGCTATCCCGATGCTTGCGATACTGCGTCTTGAACGACTCGATGAGAGGTGTGAGGTCCGCAAATGGATCCGCATCAAGCTGCTCTTTGACCTTCTGGGCAAGCGCTGACTGGAAAGATACGTTGAGACCACGGAGCGAACGAAGCTTGTCCTTGTCTCCGGGCGACGCGCTCTGCCCATTCGTGGCAGTAGTCGAGGAAGTAGGTGGTGCTGCAGGTGAAGGGGAGGACATACTCCCAAGAATTCCGGACACGATGCTCGAGGTCTTGGACGGCGCAGCTGCCGAGGGATTTGAAGTACCTGGAGAGGCGCTCGCTGTTGATGATCCAAAGGAGAAGGAAGGCGTGGAAGCTGTGGAAGGAGCGTTCGCTGCCGGAGCAGCAGGTTTGGCGGCGCCGAAACCAGTGAAGCCGCCAAAAGGATTAACTTTCGCAGGCGGCTGCGAAGGAGTGCTGGACGAAGGCGCGGTGGTAGAAGCACCGAAGCTAAAGGTTGGCGTTGATGTAGAAGCGGCGGGGGCAGCTGAAGCCGGAGAGCTGCCGAATCCACCGCTGCCGCCTAGACTAGCAAAAGGATTGGATCCCGTTGGCGCGCCGAAGGAAGGCGGTGTTGACGAAGCAGCACCGAAGCTGATAGGACTGGGCGCTGCGGCCGCTCCCGCTGCTGTGCCAGGAGTTCCGGGTGTTCCGCGTCGCTTGGGCAGGCCGCGGATGACTCTGCCAGCAGCCGGGGTGGCGGGCATCGATCCCTGTGATGGCGAGTCGTCGTCGGATGCATCGTCGCCATCTTCTCTCCGAATCTGTTTCTCTGCTTGTCGCTTCATTATGCTGAGTCCGTCGATGGGATGTGAGTGCGTCTGAGATGATAGTGGAAGGACAAGACGAGGTGGAAATGTGCCTACAAGCTCATCAACAGTCACAACTAAGATCGGCTCTCTCCGATGAAGCACGGACTCTACATCGAAATCCAGCCTTACTGCTCAAGAATCGCGACCGAATTTCTTCTTGCGCCGAGCTCGTTCATTTTCATCAAGGATCGTGGCACCCGATCCATCGTCTCGCCCGATCTACTTTACTCCTCTCCCTCGCACACGCCCAACTCAATATGTATATACACATCATACACTGTCCTTCATGGAACATCGCAAATCGGGTATCAATCATGTATGTCTGGGTTGGAGGACGTCGACCGCAACAGCGCATCACACTTTGAGAGCTCGCACCGAGTTACCTGCTGCCAGAGCGATCCAGTCCGAATCGTGAGGCGCAAATCCAGACGACGAACCACCGCCGCCTGCGCTCCCCGCGGTGAACTCGTTCCATTCCTGCACAACGCTCTTGTGTGAGCTTGATCCTCCACCTCCACCGCCGCTGAAACCACCAACGCCCGGTGGAAGACCGCCGCCGCCTGCTCGCAGCCAAGAGACATTGTTGACCATGTCCTGATTTGGAGTGGTGTAAGCGAGGAAAGGAATCTCAGCGCCGATGCCGATGCTGCCAGCGATACTCGAAGTCGGCGCGGGACTAGCCGTGCCACCGAAGGACGAGGTCGAGTGCGAGTATCCGAGCGAGCCTGGCGCTGGTGATGGTGCGTGTCCGTTCCTGCTGCGTCTCCCCTGTGCTGAAGCGGTTCTCAGCGTTGTGGATGCAAGGTCGTACACCAGAACTTGCGCATCGTCAGCGGCGGAGCAGACCATGCCTTTGCTCGGACCAAGAACACCGGCACCGACGGAGGGTGGTCCCCAGGCGATCGCATTGACCGCCGCCGAGTGCCCTCGCAGCTCGAGGATCGGCGAACCAGGTGCTCGAACGTCGAGGATCTGGACAGAGTCGGACTCCAAGTGGAATGTGGCTAGGTAATTGGCATCCCACGGATTGAAAGCGATGCGCAGCAGTGGTGCGGCCGGTACACTTCGAGTAGATGTAGCCCGTGACGACGTCGACATGCTCGTCCCTGGACGCGACTCGGTAGCACCCGGTGCCGTGCCCGTCTCGTAGATGATGGTGGAATGCTCCAAGCTGCGCAAGTCGAACACACGCACACTGCCGTCCGCCCCGACACTGGCAAAGACATCGGCCGACCCGGGACACCAATCAACATCGTACACCTCACGGTCGTGAGCGATGAGTTGGGTCAAGGCGGTGCGAGTGGGAAGATCCCAGATGGTACATGTTGTGTCGATGCTCGAAGTGACGATGAGGTTTGGCGATGGCGTGTTCCACGAGAACGAGGTGAGCGGTGCTGGCGGGCTCTTTGTGTTCTTTGAATGTGCCAAGACGCTCTTCTCTCGTAGCGCAAAGGGTAGCTGCGAGCCTTCGCCTTGTTGCGCTCCTGCACCACTGTTGCCGCCGACGTAGCTCGACTGGTATGGATCCGAGTATTCGTTTCGGTAGATCTCCCAGATGCGCAGACAATCGGCTGTACTTGCGAGCAGCTCTCTGTCCGGGTAATGATCTGGCAAATCGCTGCCTTCGCCTGATAATGAGGATCGTACTTTGGTGCCCCAGCTGCCTCGCTTTGCCAGCTTGGTCGTTGGAGACGCGTAGCCTCTCTCGCCTGAGCTTCTTTCCCTTTCTAGAGAAGCATCGCGTCGCTCACTCGAGGAGGCATCAAAGAGCGTGGATGGCTGGAATCCCAGCTTGGTGGGAGGATACGGGTGGGAAGCATCTGCCAGCAGCGTCAGCGAGCTCGAATCGCGTTGGTCGAATCCGAGGATCTGGATGCGATTCGTGTACTGCTCTACGAAGGATCCCACGGCTATCCTGGCACTATCTGGTGGACCTGGTGTTGTGGACGGCGGAGGTCCGCCAAATTCGTCCTGTCGACCCAAAGGCGATGGAGAGGAAGGAATGTATCGAGCCGAGCCGGATGGATTGCGAGGATGATACGACGAGGAAGAGCTTGACGTGGACGGGTGATTCGACCATGCCAGCGCAAAGACTGGCCAATTAGCCCTGTACTCTGCTGTCGGAGGCATCTCTGCACTGCCAGATCGTTGACGACAATATCGATGGCCAAGGTGAAGGATGTGATCCAGGCTGATGTGTGAGTGTGAGCGTGAGTGTTGTTCTCGTACAGGCGACTCGGCAAGTGTCACCGCACGGACGCGAGACACCGCGCTCAAAGCAGTTCGGAAATCGGACGCACAGCAAAGAAAAAGGTTGAGAGTCTGCAAAGGTCGTAATGCACAGGAAGATTCACGATTCCGCAGAGTACTCTCCCCGCATCTGCCATCCTTTCCGCCAAAGATCGTCTTTGCGAGCCATCTCGTGGTCCATACCGCAGAAATGGCCTCAGAAGCAACGACAGATAGCGTGCCATTGACAGCCGACGGAGCAGCCGAAGCATCAACTTCGGCGCTTCCGAACGGGTCATCAACAGCTGCTCCCGGTGCGGAAGGGCCGACAATCGCGCTCTTTAATCCCCTGTATGGCGCCAAGGACAGCTTGCATCATCAATCAGAGAATACAGCACAGCTGCATCCGCTCAACTCGTCCCTGCAATCAATCTACTCGGCGTCAAGCGCAGATGGAAGACTGTCGCGCGATCAATATCGTCAGCTCATCGCTCAGATCCGACATTCCGTATCACAATTTGCCGCAACCAATCCCGCTCTGCAGCCACAGCCACCGTCGACACAGAATTCTGCCGATGCCAGTATAGCAAATCAGATGCGCCGCTACATCTCGTTGCTCACCGAGACGTCGACACATACCGCTGCCCTGGCGCATTCGGTCGCTCCGATCAAGACAGCCAAAGCCGATTGGAAGGATGCAGCGAGTTACACAGCAACTTCAGCACCTTTCCCACCACAGCTCCAAGCGGGCGTGTTCCGTACTGGATCCTCCGACAAGTCTGTCTCCAGCTGGACCTGTGCTGTTGAGACGCTCGCCGCTTTGTGCCAAACACTCGAGAACGCGGCCAAAGCACTAGGCCTTGAAACATTTTCAGAGCCTTCCTCGGAAGCGGCTGAAGTGCGGTCCGACTCGACATCTAGCAGCACTCCAACGCACTCACTTACATTGGGAGCCAAGATTCTTGTCATTGACATCGAGCTGCACATCCTCAACATAGGAGAGGCTCGAGGGCTGAGTCCAAAGGCAAAGTTGAAGATCTCTTACGCGAACGACTCTGCCGATTCACATCAAGCTCGCGACCCTCGTCTAGGTGCTATCCTGGAGCGTGATGTTCAGCTCATCGCCGATCATCTGTTTGGCTCGGCCAGTTCAGACTCGCCTCAACAAGGCAGAATCGACGTCGCTCGAGCTCTGACCAACTGGACCGACAACCTCAAGGATTTGTTGCTCTTGGATGATCTCGAGGCTGCGGCGAGTCAAGCTGCGTCGTCAGAGTCCAGGTCGACGGATCTGTTTGCGGCTATGCAAGATCTTTGCTCTGCTGCTGTGCGTGTAGCTGACGCCGAAGCATCGTCCTCAATCTCGGCAGCGGCCTTGCTCGATCGTGGTCACGGACATCACAAGCTGCACGGGAAGACACCATTCCTGCAATGCATCTACGCGCACGATCCCACTTCGCAACAGGATTACACCTTGTCGCTTGGGATACAGGCCCTAGACTTGCCCGTCGCTGATCAGGTTGCTACGGATACGCAAACACCTTCGTTCCCACTGTCTCAATCAGCACACGATATATTGACCTCGTACGCCGCCTCCGATCGCTTAAATTCTCTCGGCTCTGTTCCGTCTGCGGCAAATCCCGAGAAGCGCATCCCTTTGCACTTCGTGGTCCGGTTATCGCCTCCTGCCATCGTCACGAGGCCCACAGCTGCCAAGCTCGCCTTCATCTGCAACCTCAAGCACCTTTCGCCTCACAACACCAACCCCGTCGCCCCAGGCGGAGACTCCACGAGTGCAACCTGGTTCGAAGACGTTCTCGCTTCGTCTTGGTCTCGCCGTCCTTCACAGCCCGAAGAGAACGCACGCAGGTCAACGAGATGCACTTTTACACTTGCACAGACAGTTGAGAGCGTTCGCAGCACCCAGTCCCAAGGGCTGGTCATTGACACACTCCCGCTTCTGAGTGCTCCATTGTCGTCGCCAGATGCCATGGACGATGGTAGTGCATCCCAGGCTAGTGCTTCGCCTTTGACCAGACTCTTTGCTGCCATCGAAGTGCTGCGAGATGAAGTCAAGGTGACTGAGCTTATGCATTCGGCCATTGCTTCGAGTGAGAGCGCTGCAGAATTCGCAGGTAGCAGTCAGGACCAAGCGGATGATGTCTCACTGGACGACCTTCTCGCGTCAGCCGGAAGCGAAGATTCTGGGAAGATCGCCGTCACAATCGCGTTCCGAACTCCAGTTCAGGGCGCGATCGACGAAGCGCAACGAAATCTCAGCCTGCAACTCGCCTTCCGCGTGATTTCGGATGCTGGCGCGACAGTGACATTTGATGCCTGCATTTCGCCATCCAAGACCTCCTCCGAGCTCGGCTGGTTGCTATCTGCCGTGGCGAGGTCGGAAGCGTCGGCAAGCACCGGAAGCAACGAGGTTCACCTCGACAACTCTTCGTCAGAAGCGCAGTCGATCGTTGCCAAGCTCGTCGATTTCGAGTCGCTCGAGGACGTGGTGATCGGTATCATCGACTGGGCTGAAAAGCAGCTCGGCTTGCAACTGAAGAAGCCATCGGCAGCCTCCGCGAAGTTCGATGCGCTTTCCTACGAGCAGCAAAATGTACATGCGTAAGTGCGTAGCCTTCCAGCGCGGACGACCCAGAAGGCCCCACCGAGCGTGCGCTGACTCCATTCTACTTCCCACGTCGTACCAACAGGATCTACGAAACGATCGCACCCCACTTCTCCAACACGCGTTACAAGCCTTGGCCTTTGATACCCGCCTTCCTCAACACGATACCTCAGGGCAGCCTAGGCGCAGATCTCGGTTGTGGGAATGGCAAGTACCTACCGATCCGATCGACGCTCGCTCTTCCATCCGCGGCGACCGACTCGGATTCGAAGCGTCAGGACAGCTTATTGACGATCGGCGTTGATCGTTCGTCCAACCTGATCAGTCTGGCGCAACACAACTTCGGCACGACCTCGAACGATGATGCCACCAAATCCCTATCCAGCGTCGCCGGGCGACGTCAAGAGGTGGCTGTGGGGGATGCGATCCGCTCATCGCTGCGCAGCGCTCTCTTCGATTACGCCATCAGCATCGCCACCATCCACCACTTTTCCACGTGGGAGCGAAGACGTGCTTCTGTGCAGGAGATGATTCGACTCATCGCACCCGTGTACTCTGTCACGACTCTGCATCCATCCGTCGTCTCGACGGATCAAGATCCTCGCATGGAAGGCGGGGTGGGCAGTGGAAGGTTCATGATCTTCGTCTGGGCTCTCGAGCAGAAAGATGAAGGCAAACGACAGTTTCAAGCCGACGATCCGAAATCGCTTGGTGAGAAGCGAGAGATTCACGATCCGAATCATGAAAAGAGCAAGGATCGTTTGGTATCCTACAGTGGGTTGCAGAACGTGCTTGGTACGGAAGCGGACGCAAAGGTGACTGATGATCAGGACGTACTCGTTCCATGGGTGTTGACGACGGCAAATGCCAAGAAGAAACCGAAAGAACGCAAAAGCGGCAAGGGTAGGAAGAAGGACCAGGCCATCGAAGAGGGAATGTCAGGCTTGAACATCACCCCCGATGCAGGACAGGCAGAGCACGCGGAGAAGCCAGAGGAGGACAGTGCGAGACCAGTGTACAACAGGTACTACCACATGTTCCGTTCCGGCGAGCTCGAAGCTCTGGTCGAAGATGCAGCGAGGACGATGCCTGCAGTGCATCGACGTGATGGCAAGGTGGAGGAAGTCGAGGTGGTGAGGGAAGCAGGCGGTTGGGAAAGAGGTAATTGGTGGGGCGTGTGGCGGGTTCAATGGGCGTCTGACGGAGCGGGACCATGATGGAGGGTGGAATTTTCGACAGAGTCACGTCTCTCATCATCTCTCGTTGCAATGCACAACTCTTCACCGAGAACAGACAGACGAGAGCCTCGGAAGTTGGTGATGCATGATGTGATTTTACGTGATCAGTCAGAGGGAAACCAGTCCCTTCGATGACGATGACGAACAGCAAATGATGTGAGCAAGAGAGCCCGCGATGTCGTCTCGCAGAGACGAAACAGAAGTGGGCCTACATGGCAGAAATGAAGATGGTGACAGTGTGTACATTGTGCGTAACATGCCAATACCTATATGTAGCCCCAAAGATCAAGGTCAGGCTCTGTACCGGACAGAAGCTCGGACCGAGTATCTTAGGAACGACGAGAAGTCTGGTAGATCTTGAGCGAATTGATAGTCCAGTAGGCCTCGCTCATGTCCGGGTTGCTGCTCAAGTAGGCCTGGCAGGAACTGGAACCGGTCTTGGCGCTGCATGACTGCGACTGTCCGTTCATGGCGTTGTACCACACATCGCCCGAGCCGGCCCAATCACCGCACATGGTGTTGGTGAAGACGACGACGTGGTTGTAAAAGTAGTTGCCAATGTTGCACTGCGATGCGGGCCAGTGTGCTTGAGGCTGACCCCAGTTGGACGGGTCTGGGGAGCCAGAGCTGATGTCGTCGGGTACCGAGCCCTTGGGGAAGAAGTAGGTGGAGATGCCGTCGGACTCGGACCAGTACATGGCGTGAACACCGCCTCCGTTCTTGTTGTACGAGGTGCCAAAGTCGCCTCCCTTGGTAGAGGTGACACCGCAGCCCTTGTTGTCAGTGGCGTCCGAGGCACAGTTGGTGGCGAGGTTGTTCTGGAGCGTGAACTTGCCCGACATGTTGGGCTTGGCCGGTACGGTGCATCCTCCCGTGGTATGGATCGAGTAGGTATTGTACGAGTAGTCGTTGACGCCTTCGATAATGTCGATCTCGCCTCCGTTGGGCCAGCCGCCGTTGGGGTTGGTGGGGGTGGACCACCAGGCGGGCCAGACACCGCAGCCTACGGGCATGTGCTCGGCGTCGAGGATGAAGATACCGGTGGTGAACGAGTCCTTGGTGTTGATGCGCACCGATTGGGCCCAACCGTTGCCGGCCGAGATCTTCATGGTTGCCTTGCCGTTGCTGGTGGAGATGAGACCCTTGTTCTGAGCCGAACCTTGGTCGAGGTAGGTGATGGAGCCGTGAGTGGGGTCAGCGTTGGTGTAAAAGTCCATGTCGTCAAAGAACGAGCTGCCAGCGTACGACTTGACGAGCTTCCAGTTTGAGGTGGAGGGCTTGGAGCTCGAGGAGCCGGATGATGACGACGACGACGATGACGAGGATGAGGATGAGGATGAGGATGAGGATGAAGAGGAGCCCGAATTGGAGTTGGAGTTCGAGCTGGAGCTGGAGCTAGAGCTGGCGCTGGAGCTGGAACCAGCTGCTGATGCAGAGCCGGAAGCCGAGCTGGAGCTGGAGCTGGAGCCACTACCCTTTGCGTAGTTTTGAGCAGAGGCGGCGGCCTTCTTGGGCGTGCAGGTGTTCTTGCGCTTCTGGTGCGAAGCTGCGATGGCGGCGACCTCCTCCTCGTCAGCGTTCAAGGTGGCGTTGTTGAAGCGACGATCGAGGGCGACGAGGTCGTCGTCGTGGTGCTGCTGCCTACGCGAGTGGTGGGTGTGGGATCGAATCTTGTGGCCAGTGATCACGGATCGAACACCACGGCTGGATCGGCCCTGACCAGGAGAAACGGCGAGCATCATCGGCTCGGGAGTGGCCGAGACGATGGTCAGAGAAGCGGCGAAAGCCAAAGCGAGAGCAGAGAGGTACTTCATGGTGGTGTTGGTTGATGGAGAGAAAGAGAGAGAAGAGGATGGAGAGATGGATCTAAAAGAGCAGAAGGAGATAGAGCGAGGGAGCGAGACAAGAGATCGAGACCGGCTTGATCAAATGACAAACGAGGTGAGAGCTGATGTGTTTCGGGTCAACCGAAGCGCAAGAGTGTTCGAGGGGAGATGGTATGCTACAGCAGCAAACGAGTCGGGGATGGATGGGTTGCAAGATGGATGGAGAGGAGATGGAAGTGAAGCGAGAACCAGCTCGTCGAACAGGAGATTCAAAGGTACACACGTAGAACCGGAGGGAGAAAAGGATGAGGATGAGGAGGAAAGGAAAGGGAAGGAGGAGGAGCAAGTGACGACCATAAGAACGGGGAATGTGGTGTACAGTTCACAGCGAGGAATCCGGTCTGCGCTTCTTGGCGGCTAAGTCACACACGACCAACGTGATTCAGAAGTGCTACGCCCCGACTCGCGAAAAAGGTCTCACCAGCTACACTGTATGCCATTCAGATTGCTCGACACATTTTCTGCATCGCACTGTACACTGCTGCTGGATTGTCTTGGCATTCGGCTGCTCCGCTGCACTACCCTCTGCTGTGTCGGATGGCCAGGCCAATTGACGACAACCGGAACAGCCGCCTATGCGACTGATTCGAGGGGTGCAAGAGAAAGAGAAAGCTGCAACCCTCCGAATCGGACAGCACCGCCGACGTGAGAGAGGTCACGGTCATGGTAGTCTTGGCTTGCGTCTCGACCACGCTGGATTGCAGAGTTCGCCGAGCAAGGAAGAAGCCAGAAAGGGCGCAAATCGGTCGACCGGGATCGATGTTGGCTGTGTGATGTGTGCGACAGCGTTCCAGCAGTGAGGAGGGCCGACAGGGAGCTAGATTTCGATTTCGGCTGTCAAAAAAGGGGCGGTACACCTACAGAGAGTCTCTGCGAATGTGCCGCGTGGTCGAAGGAGAGAGGCACTTTGCTGGCAGAGCATCAATCGAATGCATGCACGGTTTCTCTGCACCTCTTTGCCGACCTGCCAGTTTCCACACGACACGCACGCTCTTTTGTTTGCCAGCTGCGCATCGCCCGTTCCAAGCTTTGCCCGTTCCTCTGGCTGTTCTTGGCAAGCATGCGGATTCACGATCGCATTGCAGCAGTATATTGAGGTCGAGTTGCATCGTGAAGCAGGAGCGCCAGGAGTAAGTCGGAACCGCATCGCGATCGTCCTGCCATCTTCTTAAGCACGGAGGGCATATCGGGTGGCTGCGTGACAGCGCACGCGTTCGGGGGACCATCCTGCATGGGAGTCGCCAGACGCGGTGCTTGGCCAACTTGGCGCATTTCCACTCCGAAATTTCCGTCGCTTTGGTTCCTTTGTGTCTCGATGAATTTTCCCACCGGTCCCGCTGTCATCTCCGAGCTTGTCAAGCACTGCCAACGGACGTGCCGTCTGCCGTCTTTCGGGTCGCAAACTCCTTCTGCGTACTTTGTGCGTGTGTCGTCCCTTTGATCGATCGATGAACTTTGCGACTGCTTTCCTTGATAAAGCTTCCCCTTTGGTTTCCCAGCGAATGCTGCTGAGCACTTCTGTGATCGATGCAGCCTCTCGACGCGAGGCATTTGTCCGTTCGTAACCAGACACGCTTTCGCGTGGCTTCAAATGTGTCGGCGCAGCGTAGCGGTGATTGAAACTTATGAAACGTCGTCTCTCTCTCCGCATTGCTGCGCGCAGTCTACTGCCAGCTGTCCGGCATTCGAGCAAAGTTGTTGAAGCTCTGCCTTAGCAACCGGCATCCGAGATCAGGCGACCAAGTGTCGCAGAATATGACTTGCGCCCACGACCTTCGAATCAGCCCGTAGAGGCGGTGCCGGTTGTCTGGACGAGGTCGTCGACAGCCACAGCCACTGCCACAAGAAGCGTTGCTCCAGGTTGGAGCATCGCGTAAAGAAAGTCTAACACGCCGAAATGGGTTTGAAATGTAATCCTTATCCGTACTAACGACGTAACACTCGAGTTTCAGCCGATTTGTGCCTTTGAGACACCGGATTTCTAGCCGAGATGACACCGCCGCGGAGCTGTCAAAAGGCTGAGACAGGTGTTCACTCACTCTTGTGTGGGCGGCAGCAGCTCGTGTGCATTGTCTGCAAGAACAATCATCTCACTGAGCAAATCTACTTTCTCCTCGACCCCACATCCGTCGAACACATGGCGACGCCAGCATCTGCATCCGGCGGGGGCGCAAACACTGACTCAGGTACAGCCGCCGTGGTTCCCAAGATCGTGTCCCTGTTCGAGCATCTCCCATCTCCCATCCTCCAAGACTTTGTGCGGGGAAATCGGGTCAACCTGATCAGCCCCCCGCCCGGGCTCACCTTCTCTGAACTGCACGAGTGGTTCCTCACACACCTACCTGGAGCAGATGCCGCCATCACGTGGCCGGTAGCAGGGCGTTTCGGTGCAGAGCAGATTGCCGCGGCGGGCGATCGGCTCAAAGTGGTCTCGACGTACAGCGTCGGCACCGACGCAGTCGATCGAGCTGCCTGTCACGATGCGGGGATACGAGTCGGCTATACACCGTATATCGGAGACGACTCGATCGCCGAATACACCATCGCGATGCTGCTCCATTACTGCCGTCGCATCGATCACCTGCTGTCGCTGGTGATGGAGGGCAAGTTTGCGGCATCGCTGCGAGACGTGTTGCGTGATCCGACCATGCATTGTGGATTTAGTCCGGCGGGCAAAACGGTCGGGTTTTATGGTTTCGGGAGAATCGCTCAGAAGACAGCGGAAAAGTTGCTCAGTTTCGACGTCAAAAAGATCGCATATACCACCTCGAGAAGCAAGCCCTTCGCAGCGGAATCGTTTCCACGTCTTCACTCGCTGCGGGAAAGCTTTTACCCTCAGACACAAATCGTCAACGAACCAGATCTGCTCCAATTGGCAGCACAGTCGGACATCTTGATCGTGCTGTGCCCAGGGAACGCCTCGACGAACGCAACGATCAACTCGACCGTTTTCGACAGGATGAAGTCCACAGCCGTATTGATCAACGTTGCACGAGGCACAGTCGTCGTCAATGAGGATCTAGAAAAAGCATTAAGGGAGAACAAGATCGCAGCGGCACTGCTGGATGTCATTCAGGGCGAGCCGAACGTCGATTCCAGTCATCCTTTGCTGGCTGAAGACCTCAGAGATAGGGTCATGATCTTGCCTCACACAGCATCGACCGTGGTCGACACAAGAAAGATGATGGCCGATGTGACGGCGAGGAACATTCTTGTGTCATTAGGATTCGACAACGACCTACTGGGGGATAAGGCGACCTTGATAGAGCAACGTGCTTGGACACACTTTGCCGAATAGAAAGATGCGTTCGAAGATTATCATTGGCATCAACAACGTCAGAGTGAATAGGATCTTACAGATGTAGCAGTCTATACCGAATCGGTGTACGCCAGAGCCCAGCATCACCACGCTAGCTTAGCAAGCACTCCCTTCGGCCAAGTCCTCACCACCAGCTTTCTCGTCTCTTCCAACGCCAGCATCCCCACACCGAACGCGATCGGCAAAAAGTAGTGCTCCACGTTGACACCTCTGGTCAAGAACACCCTCTGGAACGCCCCGATGTAACTCAAAAACACCGCGATCAACAGCGACACCGCCATGGCTGGGAACAGGTACAGGTTCTGCGTCGACTTCTTGCCCACGGGAAGCTGCTGCAGGATCGATCGGGTCTGCGTCCTCCATCCGAGCAGGTTGAACCATTGTTGGATGACCAGGTTGAAGAAGTAGACGGCGTTGGCCCTGTTCAGCACCTCGTTGAACCTAGCCGGATCCATGGTTTGGACACGACCACCGCCGTACTTCAACCACATGTCCGAAAAAGGTACTCCGTTGCGTTGCATGTACCAGAATGCCATCGCCGACGAAGTGAGTGTCAACGGTACACCGACGAAGAGGTATGCGTGAAGGAGGAGCTTCCAATCGGCCAAACGATCCGTTTTGACATTCCTCGGTTTACGCTTCAGCAGCTCGGCTTCCGGTTGTTCGTGGACCAGGCAGAGGGACGAAATGCCATCCGTACCGATGCAGACAAAGATCATCTGGAGGTTGCTCAACGCCTGCGGTAGACCGAAGAAGAACGAAAGCAGCACTGCCCAAAGCTCCGCGAACGATCCTGCGGGCAACAGGTATCCGACCGTCTTCTTGAGGTTGACGAAAACCAGTCGGCCGTAAAGCAAAGCATCGACGATGGCCGAGAAGTTTTCCAACAGGACCATGTCCGCCGCTTCCATCGCAACGGCGGATCCACCACCCATTGCGATACCGATGTCGGCCTGCTTGAGACTGGGAGCATCGTTGACACCGTCTCCGGTCATGCCGACGCATTCGCCTCGCTGTTGGAACTCCTTGACGATTCGAAGTTTGTGTTCGGGCGTGGTGCGGGAGAAGACGATTTCGTCGAATCGACAGATCTGCTCCCAATCGCTGGGTTCGAGCTTGATCAAGTCGGCACCGGTGAGCGAGAGGGCGTGCGGCGTGCGATCGGAGTTGTCTGCATGGGTGTCGTAGACGGGGAGTTGCACGGAGTGCATGTTGTCGGCACGGTAGAGGGTGGAGGTCGTGATGATGCCGCATTGACGTGCGATGGCGGTTGCCGTGAGCTCAAAGTCTCCGGTGACCATGAAGAAGCGGATACCGGCGCCGCGACACGTAGAGACGACGGATGGGATTTCCGGGCGTGGTGGATCGACAATGCCGACTAGGCCGACAACGGTGAGATCCACATTGGCGGCCATGACGGCATCTTCGATGAGAATCGAGGTATCCAATGCGGAAGCTGGGATGATCTTGCGCGCAAGTAGGAGAACTCGTTGACCGCGCGAACTCCAAAGCGACTGCATGGCTTCGATCGATCCTCGAACCTGGTCTGTCAGAGGTACGACCTCTCCCGCCGCATCCAACGCCGACGTTGCTCTTTTGAGCAACACATCAGGACCACCTTTTGCAAGCAGAATCTTGTCCTCCTTCGCGTCAAAGGTCGAAGCTTCTCCGTTCGACATGGCAGAAGAGACAAGCTTCTGCGCAGCTGCAGAATCCTCCTGAGCTTCAGATCGAAGTCCCACGAGCTGAAGCATAAACTTGTTCTTCGAGTTGAAGTTCAATCTGTACTCGGTGTCCCACGGTTTTGACGTCTCTTGCACCGAGCGGATTTGTTCAGCCATCCTCAAGACCGCCGAATCGGTTGCATCGCCAAAGATCTTCCTCTCGCCCACTGGCAACGACATGGTGGCAGCATCAAAGACGGCAGCGTTGCAGAGCGCAGCGACGAACTGCACCTGTTCGAATGCGTGGCCCACCGGTCCAGCTGCTCCGGCAACGTGATCGTGTGCATCCGCAGGGGTGGATTCGAACCCGACGACACCGACGCTGGTGGCGGTCATGTTGTTCGAGGTGAGCGTACCGGTCTTGTCCGAGCAGAGCACCGAGACGGCACCGAGGGTTTCGCAGGTGGAGAGCTGCTTGCAGAGGATCTTTGCTTTGCTCATCTTTTGCGCGATGACAGTGAGCGACAGGGTGACCGCTACGGGCATGCCTTCGGGGAGGAATGCGACGAGAATCGAGACGACGTTGACGAGGAGTTGGGAGACCGACATGAAATCGGGATGTTTGGGTCGGAGGTAAGCACCCCAGATGATGATGCAGATCACCGCTAGGGCGACGGCGATGGCAGCGATGGTGAGCACAAAGTATCGCACTTCTCGCTCCAGCGTCGTGAGACCGGCCTTGGGTCGGTTCGTCATGGCGGCGATCCTTCCGAAGACCGTGTTATCACCCGTGGCGACGACGACACCGATAGCGGAGCCCGAGACGCAACTTGTGCCTGCGAGAGCGATGTTTCGCGTCTCGAGGTAGTTCTCGTCGGTCAGGTCGACGGCTCCTGCGATAGGCTCGGCTTCACCTGTGACCACGGATCGATCGAACCTTGCCTCGTGGCAAGAGATCAACCGCAAATCGGCAGCGATCTTGTTTCCCAACGAAACGACCACGACGTCTCCCACCACGAGATCCGGAGCTTCGATACTGCTGTGGGAACCGTTTCGAATGGCAGTAACTGCGTCGGGGAGCATGCCTGCGATGGAATCCATGATTCGCGAAGTGGAGAAATCCTGCCACGCATTGAAGACCGCTTGGATGACCACTACCACTAGCAACACGACAGCGAGGGCGAGGTTGGACGTTTGAGGATTTGGGTTGCCCAGTGGCTTCCACGCAATGAACGCCAGGATCGAGCAGCCGATGAGAAGCGTTCCAAATCCACCAAAGACGTAACCGAAACACTTTTGCAGCAAACGCTTGGGTGGCTTGGACATGACATTCTTGCCGTGCTGTTTGAGTCTGCGCTCGATCTGATCGTTGTCGAGACCGGCGGTGGCGGAGGTGGATGTGCGCGAGAGCACCTCATCCACGCTGATCCTGTGCCAGTCGAGGTCGTTGAGCTCCTTGACGGCGCGCTTGTCGGATTTGTGCTTCTTGGAGTCGTCCGCAAGCCCGCCTTGGGAGAGCTGGATGGAGAGCGTGCGGAATTCGACGGGAACTTTGGCGGACGGGTCGATACGCGAGGGACCGCGAAGAGAAGCGGCGATGGAATGGGTGCGTTCCAATCGACGCTGTTCGTTCGAAGGTTCGTCGAAACGTGTGGTGCGAGATCGAAGGTTGGAGAGGTTGGCGCCAAAGCTCAATGAAGGTCCCAGCTTCTTGGAGGTGGCGCTGGCAGCAGCAGGCTGGGCGCCGCTTTCCACATCTCGCTTCTCGGAGAACGAGTCTCCGCTGCTATTGGAGCGCGTGAGTGGCGCCATGACTAGGGAAATTGCAGTCGTACGACGGCTGCGAAGTCGTGGTGGTATAGTGTCGAGCAGGAGAGATCGCAGGAGGGAGCTGGAAAGAGGAGGGCGAGAGAGGGATCTGTACTTTATAACTTAGGTGGCTCCTCGGCACCGGTCTCAGATTTCATATACGGGCTGTGTGGGTGCAAGGGCGAGAATGAACGGAACAGCATGAACGAAAGGGGCTCTCGCATGAACCAGAAGCTGTGCAAGGGTACCGGGCGCAGCTTGGCGCTAGCATAGGGACATCGATTGACATACGAAATGAACGCATTATCAGCATTGGCTGACCAAGAGGCCAACGCCGGAAAGGGAGCTTCAGGTACGTAGAAGCACAATAATCGCTAGCGCAGCTCGCACAAAGCCCTCAGACGGGAAAGGAGGAGGACAATCAAAGTTGGCCGAGCACAGGAAAGCGCGCACGTTGCAAGATGGGATCGGCAGAATGCAGCATGAAAAGACGCTCTCAAGTGGGTCGAGGGGTGTTTTGAGGCGGTGAAAGGCTGTTGAAGAGGGATTAGGGTTTGGTCTCAGGACGCGGTGGAGCTGCTGTCAAGAAAGCGTCTTTAGCTGCACGAGCCGCCGGTCTAGATTCCAGACCCTTGACCCACGTTCTGGTCCGAAGCGCCAATTTCTTGATAACCAAAGCTGTTCAACTTTGCCTTTGGTTCCTGGTGCTCACGCCTCAGGACGCCGACAGCACCGCGAATCTGATGTGCCCGATTCGACCCAGTGCTTATGATCCTGGGGGTTTTCTGTGCCCGTATTCATTGTGACTTCACCCAGGCGTCAAGAAACTGTGTTGCTTGGCGCGACAATGCGTCCATGTAGGCGCAAATGTTTTAGCTTTCAATAGTACTGAGTGGGTTGTATATGCAACTAGTTCGTTGCTGAACATCTGCGGCCACAGGAAGTTGAAAACACCGCATCCCGTCCGATCTGCGAAGTTAAGCAACTTACCGCCTAGTCAGTACTGCGGTGGGGGACCACGCGGGAATCCTAGGTGCTGCAGTTCTTTTTCCTTTTGCCTTTTTTTCAATTACGTTTCTTGATACGAGATTCGCTGGACCTTTTCGCGGCAATATACCAAACCTTCATCTCGCCGAGACTCAATTGAAGACCGCATCTCAACCAACAAGCATCCTTCTTTAGAATAGCCAGATTGAAAGGATTGTAAATTAGCGACTCGTACAGTAATATTTGATTGGAAAGAGCGAAATGCTATTAAGGCTTCCACCACCTCTTCTTCTTTGCCGCCGCCATATCGACGCCGTGGCTAGCGTCGTCGCCATATCTTGCCATGCCCGCTGCTCCTCCTGCTGACGATGATGATACTGGCTGTCCCATGAACACAGGCATCGAGGCCGATGGCGGCAGAGACGCTCTGGTTTGTGCATAGGCATCCTCGATTGCCAACTCGAACCCGTCTGAGCTCTCACGATCCTGATGCTCGTGGCTCGGCACACCCTTTCGTTCGGCTGCAGGCCGTGGAAGCGAGTAGTTGCGTGCCACCGCTCCCGTCTGACCCAAGGAATGCCTTCGATTCGTGTCTGCCTCGCTTGCGGCCTCCCTTCCCATCGTCAGGCCATTCCTAGCCTCACTTCCATCGCCAGTGGACGATCCGCGCGGGTCCAATGATGCTACAGGCAGCGACGAAGCTGGCTTGGGCTGGGCAGCAAGACTACCTTCAGGTGTTGCTTGCACCGTCGACGGGGCAGCAGCAGCATGCGACGTGATTGGCCTCGCTTGTCGTGCGTGTGAGCGTGCTTGCTCACTGGGCTGGTCCGCATCTCTAGGAAGCGGCATTTCTGGTCCAATGTCAGGTCTCGCCGCGCGCACAGCATGGACCGGCACAAACGTCGAACCGTCGTCCGCCTCGAGCAGCGCTACCGTCGTCTGCAAGCTGCGTCCAGATCCCGTCGCATCGCCTGCCAGTGGCGACATGGCTCGCTGCGTTCCTACCGTTGCGGTCTCCGCAGTAGCTTTTCCAGCAGGCTCCGCTGACCGTGATGCACCGACGGCAACACCCTCCTCTTCTGCGCGCAGCGTGCGATATGCCTGGCGAAGCTCATCATCCGAGCCGTGCTCATCCTCCTCGTTCCGCAATCTCGCAAATGCGCTGCGGTGATGCAATTTTGTGCCCCAAACGGCTGGCGCCTGCCGCGCCGCGCTGCTGCCGGTATGTTCCTTCTCGATCGTCCTCCTTCCGGTTCCAGAGCTATCGTTCACGGTCCCTGGCTTGTGCGTATCCGTCGAGATCTGCGTTGTCTTGAGCCCAGATCGAGCAGCTACACCAACGCTCTTCCTGCGAGCGCTCTTCGGTGATCCGCCATCCGGATTCGCGCCTGCGCGATCGAGCGTGCTGTCATGACCTTTCATCGAGTCGCTCATCCTTGGTCGCGCATTGGCAGTGCCGACCGTGGCTCTGCGGCTGCGATGGCGACCCAAACCAGAACTTGGAGAAGAATCGCCGGTATCTCTCGAGTCATTTCCCATCTTTCTCACAGTGCCGAGAGTTGCCGTCGATGATGAGAGGGATCCAGCCGATGCACGGCTCTGACTAGCATAAGCCGATGACGGCTCAAAGGCCGGGGAGCTTCCACCTTCGCCGTAACGTTGCGACACTTCCGTTCTCTGCAGTCGCTCCCACGGAATGGGACGAGGATCGTAGCCCGCCTGCTCGATGCGCATGCCTGCCGCCTCCTCGATCCGACAGCAGACCTGCACAAACTCTGCCGCCTTTTGCTTGATCCTGTCAGCTTCGGCCTGCTCGCTGTTGCTTCCGCCGATCATAGCGGCCCCCGCGCCGTAGCTCAAATCCGCCTGCTCGCGATCTGGCGCCGAATCGGCCACAAAACTGACAAAGGATGCCAGTGCCTGCGGCTGATCGAGCATGTAGGGAGCGCGCGGGATCGATTCGCGATGCAATTTGGACAACGAGCTTGATCTACGCAGCGCTGCAGCCTGCAGGTCAACGTCGCCGTCGATGCGGATGCCGAGCCATTGCGTTGGCGCGGATGTAGGAGGTTCGGTCGAGATGACGCTGATGTAATCGTCGAAGGCGGACGAATAGGTCCGCAGCAGATCATTGAGCGGCACCAGCTCCCAGTCCTTGTCCTTGTCAAACGCCGTCTTCTTGCTTGCGAGAGCAAGAAGCACTTTGCTGAGCAGCAATAGCTTCCGTGATGCGCCGCGGCTCGGCTGAGAGGACGCGAGACCGTACAGCTGAGGGCTGTTGAGCGCTGCACAAAAGAGGCGCAGAAACACAAACGAGCCGACGGCTTGAATGCCTGGCCGAGCCGACTTGGTTCCGCGATAGCGCTCGTTGACCTTGGTTCGAATCTGGTGGAGAATGCTACGCAGATCCGGGGGGCAGCTGTGACGTTGGCGATAGATGTTTTGCCACATGGATTCGCTCAGTTTTCTGAGCGCATTGATCGTCATGGGACCATCTGGGATCGAGTCGATGGCGCTGGCCGGAAGCGAGGGTGGTGAGCGGATCGAAGTGCTGAAGTCGAACTGACTATCGTCGGCTGCCGAGCCAGCGCTGCCGGTAGAGTTTGCCGTATCCGGACGAGCTTGTGCAAGAGGATCGTAGCAGATCTTGCGCACCGTCGGTCCGAGGCAATCATCGAGCCAAGATAGCGCGAGAAGTCTCTGAAAGTGATCCACGGAGCGAGAGAGCAGCGTGTTGGCGCGGAAGAGCAGCTCGGGCTCCATCTTTTCGCCCCAATTGGCGCTCTCAAGCTCGATCAAACTCGAAATACGCGAGGCGATGGTGCCAGAGGCTGCACAGATACGCGTGATCTGCGAAACGAGCAGGTCTTCGCGCATAGTGGTGGCGAGATGGCGAACCACTCCAATGATGTCGTCGTGATGGCACATGCGATAGACTTCGTCGTACATGCTCAGCGGCATCACAGCGCCCTCATGGAGGCGTACGGATAGGCTCAGCTCGCCCACCACGCCGCGATGGAAGCTGGTGGCAGGCTTGGCATCATCTTCGTCTGCGACGATAGATGAGGAAGACTGTTGCTGCGACAGCGACGGGAAAGTGGAGACCGACCAGATGGGATACCGACCCTCGATGTCTTCATTCCTGCGCAGTGTCTCGATGGGAATCTCGACAATTCCCAAGAGGATGTACTTGCTGATTGTCGGAGAGGGTGAGCCGGTCAAAGAGGTGTTGGTCTTTTCGGTAGGGTGAAGCACTTCGATGATGAGCGACTTGGCATCGCCGACATCGTGAAGCTTGAACTTGTCGACGGCAAAGGCGCTGCTGTTGGCGCGCGAAAGGCTAGTTCGAGCCACGAGCTCGCCATCCAGGCGTATGCGGCAGTAGCGATCGAAGCGCGCCTTGTCATATCGATCCTTGTCATCGCGGCGCTGCTGCGCTGAAGCTCGAGAGGCCATGAAGCTCGGTGCCCCAGGGCTGGAAGCGGCGAACTCGCTCGCCGGAGTAGAGATACCTGCAAACCGATTCGCACCAGACTGACCACCTAGAGGAACTGGCATGGACTGATTGTGGAGGTTGACCTGATCGCCCGTTTGCGACTGATGTTCGTGCAGCGAAGCAGCGCGCGAGGCAGGCCTGCTCGGACCGCTCCCGGCATCGTTGTCGGCGTCCGCACGCAGACTGCTAACGGACGGCTGCGCGTTGTGGCGCATGCGAGAACCGGGCCGCGAGCTCGGACGGGAGCCTGCACGCGAGGATCCAGACATGGCGTCTTCGGTCAACGCTTCAGATGCAGGCGAGTCATCTTGATCATCGGAGCGCAGCGAAGCCAGTTGATGCGAGAGGGAGCGGGCTGGCTCGCTGGAAAACGTGGTAAAGCCGCTCGTGGTGGCTGTGCTAGTGGGCGATGCCGGAAGGTGCGAGTGCGTGCTCGGGTGGTTGCCCAGAGAAGGCGAAGCGGCCTCACCGGGCTCTGAAGGCCATTTTGGCGTGATGCTTTTGGCGTCAGAGATGGTCACGTCCAGTTGTCGAAAGAAGCGATGCGTTCCGCCATCAGTGACAGTTGCCGCCGAGCCGTAGATTTCGGGCATGGCGTAGATGAGCAGGAGCGCCTTGAGGTACCGCAAATGCTCCTGAGTGTTGAATTGCACAAAGATGGGCTCCGAGCTGCGAGCGCGCTCTTCTTCCAACGCTGCCTCCTGTTTGCGGGTGGTGATCGAGATCTCGGTTCTGTGACGCGGCTGTCGGGGTCGGATCGAGAGCACGTGAGGTCTTCCGAAGAGCGAGTCATCAACAGACCGCACGTCGGAGGAGGTAAGGGTACCGCATTGTAACGTGTGCGTGAGCGCATTGCCTTCTCCGAAGATGGACAGGCTGCCGTTCTCACGGAAGAGTAGGATGGCACGCTTCCACTGACCCAATGGACCGACAGAGGAGGAGGGCGCATTGAGACGAGCTTTGCTCGGTTTCTCCCGCAACCACGAATGTGCGCCGTGTCGGAATCCGAACGAAGCGCGCTCGAACACGGCGTCGTGGTTGAGTTCCGGGGTGCGGCCCTGAGAAGAAGAGGTTCGCATTGAAATCTTTTGCTTGACGTTGGCGGCATCACGGAATAGAGGCGCTCTAGCCAGCGTGGAGGAAGAGCTCTTGGAGGTAGAAGGCCACCACACATGAACAGCGATCGAGACTTCAGCGTCGCCAGCCGGAACTGCACGCGACTGTGCGGAGATGGAGCCGGAGCCGGAGCCGGAGCCAGACCGGACCCTCGCAAAGCTGGCATCCCGACGCGCGGCGAAAGACGATGGGGGGAGTGTAGGCTCGAAGGCCGCGATATTGTGCCTCATGTCGGACTGCGGAGGAGAATGCTGAGAAGGCGCCAGTTTTGAGAATTGTGCATTCGAGCTGGGTCGAGATGGCAGGGGGAATGTTGAAGGTGACGTAGAAGGCTCGGACGGATGGCCCTGAGGCGGCGGCGGCGGCGGCGGCGGCGTTAAGAGGTCACGACCCAGCGTGAACGAAGTGGAAGAGGATGATGGAAGGTTTGCGAGGTTGGTTGACGAAGCTTCCGCAGCGGCAGAAGAGGACGAGGCTGGAAGACAGCTGATTGGAGGAGGGCCAACAGCTGACGAGGAGGACGTCAAAAAGTGGCGCTCGTGATCACTTTGTGATCCGAATGGCTGCTGCGAAGGCACCGGTATACGGGAAGCTTTCGACGACGAGCTCGAGACAGCGAAAGAAGATGCCGAGCGAAGCAAGCTAGCGTCATGCGATAACTCGAGCGATGCAGCCGAGGGCGCTGCTTGCGGAGGAGAGCGGTCCAAGCTTCCGTGCATGGATCGCCGTCCACCATGACCTAGCGACGCATCTCGAGCGGCGTCGTGTGCAAATGAGGGCGAGATGGCGGGACTTGGCTTACGTAAAGTACGTGATGACTGGGATACATGCGCAATGGCATTGCCATCGTTCGGCATGTGCCGGGAAGAGGAGGAGACGGAAGAAGACGATGGAGACAATGCTGACGCGGATGAGAAGGTGCCTGCGTGGTGCGTCGAACCAGCAGGTTGTCCCGTTGCTGCGGGTGCTGAGATTGCTGGTGCTGTCACCTGCTGCTGCTGCTGCTGCTGCTGCTGCTGCTGCCGAGGAGCGTAGTCCGGCCACAAAGGATGTGCTCCGCTCATTCTGCCGACGAGTCGAGAGCTGAAGCTCACTGCTGCTCAGCTTGGTCTGGGAGAGGTGTTCCTGCAGCCAAAGTCGAGGCGCCCCAACAATGGGCGCAGAAGCTTGATGTGCTAGCCCTGCATGTGATTGTTCGGCGAATCCGTCGAATGCGACGAGATATGGTGTCGGCTGGTGTGACTTTAGGGAGGCAAAAAGGGCAGCAGGGAAACAAAGGAGGGTCAAAAGCCTTACAAACAGCGACCGTCGACTTGGCAGCCACGGAAAGGGTCCGACAAGAGAGAGTCCAAGCAATTGGCGAGGAGAGAGGCTTGAGATCTCACTTATGCATAAAAAGCGTGGATCATTGGCTTTCGTTTGCGGCCTTTTCTTCTTTTTTCAGTCTATTAATGTATCAGATATTTATTTTGCTTTTGGCTTAGCCGCTCCTCAACGATGCCGCCTTGTGCGGCAGTCACACAGATCACAAAGCTGATCATGTACAGCGTCTGGCCACGACATCGGACCACTTTCGATCTCGCCAGACCACTCCAGTCGTGAATCGAGACACTTCGCACATAGCTTGCACGACTCTAGTGCTTTCGGCAATCACGCTCGTGGTAGACTGGTTCTAGAGAAGCAAGTTTTTGATTTTTCATCGCTTGTGTGCATGTGCGTGAGTGATAGGGAAGAATGTCAAGAACAACAAGTACACAACGTCCCAGGTGGTAGAGACGTTTGGAAAGAGGGCGGGAATAAAGATTGTCGCACCTCGCCAATCGCCGATTCGTACCGACAATTTCCAATGACGAGGATGCCGGCGGTCACGCCAGGTCCATCAAGCAAGCGACGACTTGACAGAAACGTGAACGCACTGCCAACTTTTGAGGTGGATGGATGGGTGATGCGTTGTATGCGCAAGGAGGATTCAAAGCCGCGAAAGGATGCTGCGACTCCGAAATGAGTTAATGCAGGATAGAGAGGGGGAAGCAGGGATGGAACGCGATACGCTTAGTTGTCCGAAGAGAACATGAAGCTGACGTCGCGGCCAGTAAGCTTCTTGTAGACCGACGAGAAGCTGTCGAGCTTGTACTCGAGCGAGGTGGCGTCCTTCGAGTCGAGGAAGCACTTGATCAAGCGGCTGCCGTCGGTGGAAACACGGGTGCGCTTGCCGGTGATCTCCGAGGGGTAGACGAGGTCCTCGAGGATCGACTCGTGCACGGCGGTGAGGGTGCGCGAGTGAGGACGGGGCTGCTGGTTGCGGTTCTTTCGGCTGGGCTTGCCGAGGATGCGGCGCTGGCCGACAAAGACAACGTGACGGTCCGAGAACTTCTTCTCGAGCTCACGGGTGAGACTGTAAGGGTCGAAGGAGAGCGGAGGAAATCGGAGAATCAGTATACTGACGTGGAATGGGGCGGTAGGGCGGTGCAAGGATTCCAGCAAACACATCGCAGCTGCAGCAGTATCGTGATCTAGCCCCCTGCGAAAGCTCGTCGCAATATGCTGTGTTGGTCCAACCAGGTTCGCCAGGGCGGATGCTCGTCGAGCCTTTACCCAACCACCGATCCTCCTCTAGCATCCGCATGTCTTTGACAACACCCTCGAGTCGACTGCTACACTCCTGCTATGATCATTGTCGCAACGTTTCCCTGCTAGTACCCTACTGTGCGCAATACGTTGCTGCTGCTGCTGGATGTGGCTGCTGAAATCCATGGATGAGATGCTTACCGCTGCTGGATCTTGTGGAAAGCCTTGAGCTGGGGCATGGGGACGAAGATGACGATGGCCTTCTTGCCACCCTTAACCTCGATCTCCTTGGCGCACGAGATCTGGAGAGGTCGGAGCTCGGCCTTGAGCTCGGAGACGTTGGACTCGAGGTCAATGAGAGCCTGAGCGACAACGGTCTCGACCTCATCGGCGGGGCCGGTGGGGGCGTTAGCCGTGCGGTAGATCTTCTGCTGAACGGAAGCCATGTTGACTATATGAGGGACGGAGTCTGTGGGTCGATGACACCGAAGAAAAGACACGAGTCAGTCGAGCTATTCCAACATGATTCTTTCGTCCAAATTTGCCATCTTGGTCGTCATCAGGGAGCATAGTTGGTGCGATGCTGATGTCGTGACGATGCTACGACGATGTGTCTGAGGTTAAGTTGCCGTGTCCCCAAGCTTCGACCGGCTGGTTGCACGAGCAAAGATCGGAACATGAGCGATTTATGAACCTGTTGTGTTGAGTATCTGCGATGCCATGGTCAAGTCCTCCTTGCTCTACTCGTTGCTCCTTCGTCAGCGCCGTACTGGCCCCCGGTACCGCACACAGGAAGGATATGACGCTCCTACTGCAGCGTCGCAAGATGGCCTGGTGCCTCCTTTCAACTGCGCGATCATGAGGATCTCTATAACATGCTAGAGCAGCATAGCGTCCGCATCTGAGCGGAGCACATCTACCGGAGCCTGGTATACGATCTTCTCGACATGATCCAAATTACTCCCGCTTCCATCTTTCCGTGCCACCTTTGCATTTGCTCTGTCCCGATACGATGCCCGGTGGACTATTTTGCTGGGTCTTTCTCGCCGATGTGACGTAGGATAGCAGCGTGTTTGTCGATGCTGCGTGGATGGTCTGGTGGAACGCTGAAAGGTAGTGTTGCTGATGCGCCGTGATTTCGTTGCTGCGGCTGATGCGTGCGTGTCGCCTCGGATGCTGGCTATGAAGACGGTGCTGATGACGATCAAGATGACTACTTGGCAATGGGCGGCCAAAACTTACCTTGAGGATGGAACACCGGATGATGACTGGGTGGAGAGAGGGATCGTGATGGCAAGAAGATTCAAGGTCGCTAGCCAGTGTGACACTGCGTCCGGCGCTCGCTCAACGGCAAGTCGAGCTTCTTGGCCTGCCTGCTCGATCAAACACCCTCACAGCGACTGCTTTGCGCTCTAGCGTTCGCTGCCTGCCATCTCGCTCTGGTAGGCAAGCAGTCCTGGCTCGTGTTCTCAGAATCCAGGCTTGCTCACCAGTTAACTCAGTCAATCCTCGCCGTGTCGCTCGCTCGTTGATCCGCTCCCACACCGCGACAACTGGTGTCGTGACCTGTGCCTCGTATTTCGCAGGCTCCCAGGGAACCACGTTCAGCTCGTAGCAAGCAGCAGGTACAATAAAGTTGAATACAGAGGATATGAATTTACAGGATTGCCTGCATTTCCGATCTTGTATACAAGGGCAATTGCACGTGACCAATGTCTCCGGCCGGCCTTTCCCCGACTTGAAAAATTTAGAAACCGAGCTGAAGCCAGCAAATCCAAAATTTGAGGCAGCACGCTGCGTCCCTGGAGCTCGCAAGTTCCAGCCAGTTCTCAACAGGCTGGAGGCAGCCACGGCCACAGAGAGCAGCCACCATTTCTTGGAAGACTGCAGACGGGCAGCCAGCAGCAACAAGTAACTTGCGCGGTCGCAGAAACAGCAGCAGAGAGGCAGCACCCCGTGAGCCAGGCTTAGCCAGAGAGAGACACAGCGAGTCGAGCGAGACGACCAAGATTCGAGACTAGACATCGTCCGTTCTCTCTTTGATCCATCCTTCCTCAAGACATATCGATTCATCATGGGTAAGTGGTCACCCTCAGCAGCAGCAATCGTCCATCCTATCGCATCCTATACACAACAGCAGCATCGCGACGACGGCACAAATCCAGCAGCATTACCGATATCAACATCAGACCTTTGCGACGCACATCATTAGCAACTCCTGCAGCATCAGCGACGCAGCATGGAGATTGAACATCGCACTACGATATGGGTGACAGTCCCTGCTCTGGCTGCCTTGCAATCACTAGCCAACTTGCAAGCCATCAGCATCTATCGTTCAGGGCGCACGGCATGGAGACTGCCGCAAAAGTGTAGCGCAGGCTTGCTATAGGGACGTCGGATTGATTCTACACGAGCATGAGAGTCGGGTTGGACGCCGATTTGGTCGGATGTGCGCAGCTCTTGTCATCCTCGGGGCTCGTTACGGACCACTTTCAGAAGTCACAGCTTTGCAACACTGGCATCAACCATCCGTAGGCAGGCGTTCCACGGGCGACGATGGATCTCTACAGCCGCACAGTCATTGTGCACCCTCGCTCGCTTTCGCTTGCCACATTCACCGACAACAAGTCGCCTTGGAGAGGGACGCAGCACCGTGCAGTGTCAAATCGAAGATGCCCAGTAGCGCCCAGAATGGAGGTGCCGACGTCACGCGATATCGACTGCTAAGCTGAGAGCTCCACCATCACGACGCATCTTGACTTCCGCATCACATATTCGCCACCGTCCCGTATTGTCCATGATGTTGTTGCTGCCGTTATAAAGGATGCGATCAGGATTGGCGGTGCTGGATTACAGAAGCGCAGGCTCGCCCCCATTTAAGAGGCTTCAGCTTGCTTCGGTCTTCGGCGAAAGAATGTTACTAACCCTGCTTTGCTCTCACCACCTCCACCACGTCCCACTGAACAGCTGTCGGAAAGAACAAGAAGCTCTCCAAGGGCAAGGGTCAGAAGAAGAGGGCTGTCGACCCCTTCACCCGCAAGGACTGGTACGACATCAAGGCACCCACCTTCTTCGAGAACCGCAACGTCGGCAAGACCTTTGTCAACCGATCGCAGGGTCTCAAGAACGCCGATGACTCGCTCAAGGGCCGCATCGTCGAGGCTTCGCTCGCTGACCTCAACAAGGACGACGAGCAGGCTTACCGCAAGTTCAAGTTGAAGGTCGACGGCATCCAGGGCCGCACCTGCCTCACCAACTTCTACGGAATGGACTTCACCTCGGACAAGCTGCGCTCGCTCGTTCGCAAGTGGCAGTCGCTCATCGAGGCTCACCAGGACGTCAAGACCACCGACGGCTACCTGCTCCGTGTGTTCGTCATTGCCTTCACCAAGAAGCGCGCCAACCAGGTCAAGAAGAACACCTACGCCAAGTCGTCGCACATCCGCGCCATTCGTCAAAAGATGTTCGAGATTGTGCAGCGTGAGGCCAACTCGTGCGACCTGCGCGAGTTTGTTGCCAAGCTCATCCCCGAGGTCATTGGCCGCGAGGTCGAGAAGGCCACCCAGGGTATCTTCCCCCTTAAGGACGTCTACGTGCGCAAGGTCAAGGTTCTCAAGGCGCCCAAGGACGACCTCAACAAGCTTCTCGAGGTTCACGGTGGTGCTGCCATCGCCGGTGCCGAGGATGCTGGTGTCAAGGCCCGCAACACCGAGTTCAAGGAGCACGCTCCCCTTACCTCTGTGTAAAGTCGTTTCCTTTTCACTTGCAACTTCTCCGCCATCTTAGCATTTTTTCACACTCTCTCGCACACCTATATTTCTTCTTTTTCGGCTCTACCCAGCTGAGAACAAAAGGGGCCGTGTCCCTTCCTCTGTACAATGATGCCCCACACGCACACATCTTCTGAAGCAAAATGATTTCAGGGATTGACTCCATATCTTGACTTGACTGTCGTTCTGACGTAGAGTCTGGTTGAGATCGAGATCAGAGCATGAGGGACGCTCCATGATATGAGACTTGGATTGCGATTGCGAATGAGATTGGACATCTCGGATACTGGATTCGGAATGAGCCGCCGATGAGCGTTGTTCGGCAAGACGACCGACAACGTGCCATGCTGCTTAGCACACGCGTGCGAGAAAACGCAACACTTTCGGAACCTCCACAACTTTCTTCTCAGTCGGACCCTTACCGAATCAACCCTTCCTTCCTCCTCCTCTCGGCTGTTCGATACCATCACGAATCCCCCACCCATCACTTTGACCAAGATGTCCACCTCCACACCACCGACACAGCAACAACGAATCCTGTCAAACAGGGAAGCGGACACGCTGTTGAAACAGCAAAAGGCAAAAGCGTTGAAGGAGTGTCGTCAGCAGATGGAAAACTTTGTCGAGTGCTCCAAGACGCGTACGATCAGCATGCTTTGGAGCTGCAGGGATCAGAAGCAGGCGCTCAGCGATTGCTTGCGTGTATAGTAAGTGTCCAACTACCACACTGGTCGAAGATGGAAGAGGAGACAATGCTGACTGACTGACTGACTTCGTGATGCTGTGGTTTGCTTATGGCTAGTACGAGCGAGGAAACGATGGATAGGGAGAAACAGATCTTCTTGTCACAGGCGAGAAGTACAAATTCGAGAGATGTATGATACAATCATTCAAGGAACTATAGAGCCAGACCACCCCTCAGACATCTCGTTCAAGTTGACCCTTTCGATGCAGGACACACACGCACGGCCCACGCTCTTGGTGAAGAGAAAAGGTTGACTACGATTGCATTTTCTAAGTCTCTACGGCGCCATCGAGGCAGCTGGCGAGCCTTCGCAACTCGACAACCAAGCCAGGAAAGCAGCACACACTTCGTTGTCCGTCTTTTGCATACCACTCAACTTGCTGAACGGCTTGCTGTCCAAATCCACCAGCTTCGTCTCCCCGATGACCCCCTCGTTGGATCGGTGGAAGCGCAGCAGCATCGAGCAATCCTTGAACGTCGCCGCGACGAGGAATGCTTGCACTGCGTCTTCTAAGGTCACCTGTCTGTCGGAGACGGAGAGGAACGGTTCGAGTACGGCGAGCAGCTCTGTGGCGGGAAGGTTGCGCGTGAGTGCGGGTGGAAGGTCCACGTCGGGCGGAACTTGGCCGAGGATGTGTGATTGGGTGCGAGAGAGCCAGAGCTGTGCCAATCCTTCTACGTCGAGTGGATCGAGTGCGGATTGAAGGTGTGCTAGGCGTGAAAGTATGCTCACCGGTGCTTCGGATTCGCCGCGAGATGGAAGGCTTGCCTTCGACAGCTCGTCTACAATATGCTTTGCGAGCACATCCACCAGATCTCCAGCTACCGCTTTGTCTGCACCTAAGAACCGCGCAATGGAGTCGAGGGACTTCGTGTCTTGCGGTCCCACAACGGCACCATTCCAAAACAGGCGCAGATTGTTGGTCTTGCCTCCCGTCTCGATCCAGTCGCGCCACAGCGCTCCGACTGCTTTACGCTTCCTTGTCGCGTCCGTGCTGTAGAGGTCGAGTGGGTCGTACAGCCTTTCAAAGTCTTGTAGCGACATATGTTCGGCACTGTCGCTGACTGCGTGCTTCGTCACCCTGTGCATGCGGTATCGAGAGTATCTAGCTTTGATCTCGAGATTGGGTGAGCTGGGCGGTATCGAATCGACACGGGCTAGGAAGCCCCATTTTGGCTTGATCTCTACACACAGTACCTCTTGTTGCGCGGAAGGATCTGCAAGGACAGGCGCAGTTACATCCTCTACAGCGTAGATGCAAGACAGGGTTTCGGATCGAATGCGAGCAGGGTGGGCACGGCGGGCTGCAGGACGTTGCATCTCTATGCGCGCAGAGAGGGTTTCGATGATGTCTCGATCGCGAGCTGTCAGGATGGGAATCTTGATGCATCTCGGGAGGACGTAAGAACTTCCAAGGAGAGGTTGGACGACGTGTTGGGTGAATTGTTCCGCTTCTTCCTCTTCATCCTGGTTCGATCCCGCGTCAGCAGGTAGGCTCTTGCGAATACGCAAGGCGTACGTACATTCAGACGTCGCAAATGGGCCCTGACCGTCCCGAATGCCTCCAGCGGGATCAAAAGAAAGAAGAAGATTCTTGCCGCCTTCTGCGTGGTACTTCCATTCCGAAGGGTCAATGTCAGAGACCGAAATGGGAGCTTGAGAGTCCGTTGAGGCTCCTTCGAAAGGCGTGTGGTGGATGCGCGACTGCTGCGAGGTTGAGACGGTCGACTTGAAGGGAGTCTGATGACTCGGCTGAAAGGGTGTAGGCGGCATCCTCGCCTGAGATGATGCTGTTTGGTACGAAGAATGATTCTGGAAGAAGGACGAGGTCGGTTGGACCCTGAATCGTCGGCTGTCCTGCATGAAAATTCAGGGTCGAGTCAGGCAGATTTCCGGTCAAGTTGTGCACGGTCCTATCCCACACATCATCGTCCTGTCCATACCACTTCTCCTCCATAGCACACGGCGATCAAGGTCACTAGAGGAAGGCTCTCAACAGACATGTCTGCAGCCGTAACATCGCTGGTACCGGCGCTCGACCACCTCATCCTGCTCGTCAATGATCCTCGAACAGCCTCTACCCAACGTACATCAGCACTCGAGCGCGCCATTCTCCTGTTCTCCGAGCTAGGCTTTCAAGTTGTGCGCGGCGGTACCCATGCTGACGGCTTGACATCCAACGTGCTCATCGTCTTCCCCGACGGTGTGTACATCGAGCTCATCCAATTCGAACCTTCACCTGCACCAAGTTCAGGGGAGAGCCAGCAAGACTTCGAAACGAGAAGGAAGCGACACTGGTGGTACCACTGCCGACAAGGCTGGATCGACTGGTGCTTGCAAGACGGTATCAGCGACAAAATTATCGAGAGCATCAACGAAAACGCGAAGCGCTTGAGGGAGAGCGCGCTGCAAGAGCTCAGTAATAAGCAACGGGGCGAACAAGACGACAGCGTTCGAGTGATAGCGCCAAGGCTATTGTACCAGCAGCCACAGGAAGGCGGGAGAGTCACGACGACAGGCGACGAAATCAAGTGGAAAGTCACCTTCCCTTCGCCACCTGGGCCAGGAGATCGATTGCCCATAGGCAACGTCCGTTCGCACGTCCCATTCTGGTGTGCCGACCTCACCCCACGACAACTTCGAGTACCACTGAATTACGCACACCACGACAATCATTCGCCAGGAATCGCCGAAATTACGTTGCTATATGCCCATGACACAGTCACGAGGTACCTGGACGTTTCGTTGGCTCTAAACCAACCAATCAAGCCGGACACGCTCCCCATCACAAGCGACTTTCAACTCGTGCCCAACGAGATCCCTTACCGTCTCTTGTCAACGCCAGCCTCAACGCACAAACCAGATGCAAACGCGGCAAAAGATATCACGACCAGTTCGCATCACGAATCTACTCGATTGCTTGCAGCAGGCGGTATGGAGACTCGCCTAATACGAGTCGTGGTCAAGGTTGCTGAGGATCCAGAGGACAGGCGATGGATCGAGGAGCACGGTGAAGGGTTATACGAGGTTGCGATATACGTAGCTGCGGATAAGCTACCGCCTAGCGGTCCTCCGGACGGTATCGGTAAGTTGCATGACAACGATCGAGCAAATGATGGTTGCTGAGCTTGAGACAAATGCTAACCTCGACTTTCCTACTTTCATTCGCTCTCCGCGACTACGCTCTCGACGATGCTTCTCGCTGCGGCCGAACATCAGAACGTACCACGTTCGAAGCCGGGTTCGGACGCATCAGGCTCAGTCCCATCCTTCACTAGCAAGATCGCAGGCGATACCCGGAAGCACGTTTCCATCGGCAGTGGAGCGTTTCTTATCTTTGTGTCATCGACAATGTCAAGGGCTTCATATACACCTTCTGTGATGTCGTACGATGGTTTAAAGGCTGCACACTGTTGGCTCAATTCATCGAAGGCTCTCATTGAAATGCTACGAGTCAAAATTCGAAGCGCAGCTAGACCCAAGACTAGAAACGGCGAAATGCGTCGCCACCTGCTTCCGCTCTGTCACGGCTTTCCATATAGTCACATTTCGATTTGCGAGGAGCACGAGTTGCTTTGCTTGTCGTGCAGTTCATATATTAACGCTCCCGCTTTCGATCATCAGACGCTGTCTTCCTTCAACGTATCGGGATTTCCTCACCAACATCGAATTCTTCCACTATCCTCACGACCGATCCGATCCTCATCAGCACCCCTACATCAGTCGTTCCTCGTTGATCGTCTCAAATTCGACGATGTCCAGCCAGGTCGAAGATGCCGGAGCTCTACCTATCGATGATGAAGTGACGGTTTGCAGCGTATGCAACATCGTCCCACTTCCCAAGCTTTCCAATATTCATTGCTTGCATTGCTTCAGACCATACGTTGACATGGGCAACAAGTCCAGGATTCCTGACGCTGCCAGCGCCTCTACAACAGAGGACAAAGACACACCCAATGTGATGCCACTTCATATGGGAACTATGTTTGGCCTCAATTACATCAGGCACACCGTGTACAAGCTGCGCCGTTACGTATTCGCCTGCGATGTCGCAAGCCAAGTCAACGAAGCTGAAAGGCTTTCGGGATCCCTTGGGAGCGGAGGTGAAGCTGTGCATAAGCACTTGGAAGACTACTTGCGAGAACAAAGAAAGGCGACCGAAGAATTCATGGACCAGCTCCGACCATACCTGTCGGACTTGAAGGGCAAGCGCAGGCGGAGAAGCCACTGGAAGTAGGTCTCTGCGGCAATATCGGGCTTCCATCGCTCGACCTCATTAGTGTTCGTTCAGACGGAACGAGGTTGACGTGTCATGAACCAGGTCATCGACTTCATCTCAGGATTCTGCGCCGACGTTCAATTGCGCATGTAGACACCAGGCCCGAAGCTGCGCAAAAGTCCGAATCATTTTGTCCTGCTCACGACGCATATAATCCAACCCAATGTCTTGTTTGCCTTTCCCCTTACCACTCATCACCGCCCCCTCTCAACGATCTTTCTCGATCATCTCGCCTGACACTTTACTTCTATCTTCGCCAGACGCCATTCGATCTGCCTTGACACAATGACGCGCAAAGGATCCTACAAACGTACATGCGTCTGCTGCGGTGAGCACAAATGGGACATACACTTTGAGGGCGAAAAGCATGTCTGCGCACGTTGTGATTTCCATCGTCATAGGCGTATGGAAGAAGCCATCAGGGTCTTCATCGTCTCTATCATCTTCCCAAAGGGTACCGATGAACGCCCTTACTCGATGCTCGAGCTCACTTCGTCCCTTTCCGCCATTCAGGGCCTTCTGGCTCGAATCGAGAAGCCTGCTCAAGCTCCTGATGCCCAAGCTCCTGCTGAAGCTGAAGACAGCGACGACAACTAGCAAGATTACCGCGTTGTTCGACCATGCACTCTTCAACCCTCCTCCAATCATCCTAGTTGTCTCGATGCGCGTGTCCACGGTCCTTTCCAACAAGCCAGCGGCTTCTCAGACATCTCACAATCATGGCCCTCGTTCGTCAGTAGCTCGCTCCGCATGCTCTTCTGCTCTCGACATAAAGCCCCCTATCTAAAATGTCAACTCGCGTCACCTTTTCTTCTTGTCGAAAATCAAATTTTCTATTTCCTCCTCGCCTCTCGAGCCTTTGCGTGTGATGACTGAGCAAGTCTCTTGACATCTTTGCTTTCGAACAGCGAAGAACGTGATCTCAGAGAAGGAACCACCTCTGTGTCCGAGTCGAGAGTTGAAAGGAGAGGAATGCAGCAGAGCTGTACAAGGCGTCTCCATTGTTGATCGGAACCCAGCCGAAAATGTTGCCACCAACACCTTAGCCTCGTGAGAGAGTGTCACTTGCCTCGTCACGGTGCTGATTCAAGCGAAATGATCATTTGGTAGAAACCGTCTGAGCCTCGTCAATGCGTCAGGCGTATTTGATTTGGGAATGCGCAGCTCGAATGCCGTTCTCCTTCTTCCACCCGCTCAGCCCGCTCATCCTGGTTTGACATCGATCCACCTTTACAGAAGATCATCACCACACTCAACCTCGCCACTTCAAGCAAGACGCCGGAATTAGAGCCATGTACGAAGCTTCTCTGGTTACAGCTGATGAGACTCAGTGGCAGGATTTCGAGGTCGCGTTTCATCGACATACTTCGCAGACACCGTATCAATGTTCTCACTGCATCGATGGTCCAACGCCTGGTTGCTGTGATTGCGCTTTGGGTGACATCGACGCAAATGCCGCAAGGCTATTACAAACTATCGCAAGCAACTTCACTCGGCCATCGCTGGTGCAAATTTGCCGATCATATCTCAAAGTCGCTTACTGGTTTCGCATGACATTGCTCCGAAGACGCGAAGAGCTGCGGGCACAGGAGGCTGCAGAAAATGAAGCGGCACAAGAGGATCCGTCTTCATCAGAATAGGCTCGGAGAAGCGCTCGCACGGTCGAGTCAAAGTTGAGCACTCGTGCGATCTTTTCCGCAAGTCGCTTCATTCCCTGCGGATACATGTGCTCTGCGCTGACTTGCGGGGATTGAACACTCGAGTCTGCCTGGGTCCTTTGTTGCCCTTTCCATCGTGATCAATCGTGCTTGGCAAAGCATAATAATTATATAGCACCTTCTTCGGCCAATCCTTCCCCTCTGTTTCCCTACCACACGTCCCTCATTTAAGCAAATCTTTGCACATAGCCTAGACACTGTTTACTTCAGCTGGCCTGGCAGCAGGTCTCGTCATTCATCAAGAGCGTTAGATGCCGCAAAATCCTTTCACGCAAGTGTCGATCGGCGATCAAATCGAATAAGGGGCCGATGAGGCTCCTCAGCCCCAACTCAACGCTAACGCCGCGGGTACCGATCCTGTTGAAAAAGGTGCAAGCGCGCTTGTCTCGAACGTTCATACTCCTCGCAGCTTGCTCGCGGAAGGGACCGACAGCCCTGAAGCAATCGTCGGCCAACAGGCCGGGCTGCCCCTCGAAGTGATCGAGATCTTTGACAACATTTGAGAGTTATTGTACGAAATCGAAACTCGATACAAGAAGTTGTGGGCAGATTATGACGATGGGCCAGAAGCGAAGGCTCTGGTCGAACGCGGCCTCTACACTGAATTCGCTCTCGTGGCTAGAACTGGGGCAAGACTACAGTCACAGCTCGACGTGATTTTCCCACCCAGGGGCAATCGTACCACATCTCCTGACACAAACGTCTCCGGTGACTCTGCTTCAGGCCTTTAATTGTTCTTCCTTCCCAACTCCTACCTGACCGAATACTCCCGTATCCCCCTATGAGAAGCCGTCCGCTTCCCTTCTGATGCTCGCCACATGTCATACTCGAATAAATTCTTTCTCAACCCTCACGACATCTTAGACGATTCGCGACTCGAGGTATCAGAATGTGAGGATGGTCTCCTGTTGCATTCCCAGATGCTGTGACCCTGGCGCGAAGGATATTGATGAGTTAAATGCTGAGGAGAGGGGAGAGGGCAGGTGCTGCTTTTTGAAGGAAGTAAGCATCATGCAGATTTCTTGCACGTCGAACAGTAAATGTTCTCGTGGAAATGAACACCGTCGATCACTTGACGGGTCGCTCTCACGACAATATGTGCTTTCATTGGTGTGGTTAGGTGGGCACAGAGCGCAAATTGAGCCGTGCGAGTTCGTCTGCATTACCAGAAAGGGTTAACACGGACCAGGTCAAAGCGCTGTTCCCTTTGTTCGTGCCCTTTGTCCGTGGGCACATTAAAAACTTCATTCTGCTCCCCTTTGTCACTTCTTCTCGACCACCACACACCGTCTTGCTCACTGATCACCATCTATCTCGCCACAGTACGATCTCCAGTGCTCCTTCTCAATGACGACCAAGATCAAGCCTCGCAAGAATTGTACATTGTGCAACAAGATTGTCGACCCTACCAATTTTGGCAACGATTTCACGTGCCGTACATGCCGGCATGAATGTCATCGATGCGAACCGCTCTACCGCGAGCTCGTTGCTCTCCACCAAAAGTCTCAACGCGAACAAGCCGCTGCTCTCAAAGTGCTCAAAGACGAAATTGTCGAACTCAAGACAACCCTCTCGACACGTCAACAGAAAGCCTCGACAACGCTCAAGGGTCTGAAAGACACGATGTCGACTCTCTCTTGCGAAATCAACTATCTAAAGCAAGTCAAGACCAAAGTCGAAGGCGATGATCGGCTATCCAAGATCGAAAAGGACCTGGAAGAAGTGAAATCGGATGTCAAAAGCTTGGATCAGGAAGTTGCCGGTGTGTATGCTGAACGGCGCGAGGATGCGATCTCCGACAAAACTGCAGTCAACGAATCAATGCAAGAGACATTGAATGGGCTGGAAGACTTCACGAGGAGGTTGAAGGATGCATTCGTCGCTCTGACAGGTCCGGAAGAGAAGAAAGTAAAGAAGGAGAAGGAGCAGAGAGAGCAGGAAGCGCGAAGATTGAAGGAAGGTATGCTGGAGATGCAGGATTTCATGAGGCAGATGCAGCAGGCGTTCTCGATGCTGCCTGTCATCCAGCCGCAACAGCAAGCGCCCACATCGGAACAGGCGAAGGTGAAGACGGAGCAGAATGGCTCGTCAAAGGCAAACACAGGAGGCAGAAGCGTCGTCACGAACGGTATCAAGAAGAGTTGAGGACAGACTTTGTACGACTGACGCGCGGCTATGCTGCCAATAGGACAGGATTCCGAGGCTGATTGATCATGAACACCTGTAGAACTACCGAGCCTGCCAAAGACACGAAGGAGTCCAATCAAATTTCCATTACTACGTGTTCGTTACGACATGATTGTAAGCCTGCCATGCATCGCTCGTGCCCGTCCGTCTGAGCAAAATGCGCTCGCCAGCATCTCCAAAGTATCCCTGCTCGGCCCAGCTTTTCAAGTCCGCGAGACTGAAAGGGCCAAAAACCTGAATATCGGGATCGACTGGTGCGCCTGACTCTCTTGCAGCTGCAGCGAGATAGGAAGGTGTCCATCGGTATTCCCACTCGGCGGTTGATTCGCCCGAAGTAACCTCGACAGAGGGCTCAGCTATCGCCGGAGGGTCGAACTTTGCAGCAGGATCGAATGTCTGTCGAACGAGTCCCGACTTGTGTACATCATGCAAAAGTTGTTCGTAGGTCTGATCGTAAATATCTAGTCGACCGAAGCGAGACATGAGTACGGAGGATAGATGTGTCACCGACTCGACCTCTACCGCTGCCTGCTTGTGCTCTTCCTCTGCGATTTCTTTCGCTTTGAGCTGCTTCTTCTTATCTGCCAGCACCTTGCCCAACCTCTGCAATGTCCTCTGCACTGTCTCGGCGCGATGCATGTGTTCTACGAGTCTCTTTTTGACTTCATCCTCATCCCCATCCGCTTGTTGTGCTGCTTGTTCCTTTTCCTTTGCGTCCTGGTCTCGTTTCTCTTGGGCTTTGCGTGCTTCAAGGATCTTGGATTTGGAGTAGACGCCGGTGAGCCAGGCGTCGTGTTGTGCATGCGGGTCGCGCTGATTTTCGTGGTAGTTGCCATCTGCGTCGAATTTGCCGGAACGCATCTCTTCCTTCATGTTGAAGCCCGTCACCTTCGGCGCTTTTTGCTGCTTGCTCTTTCTGCGCCTAGTATTGCCAGCAGTCGTCGGAGTACCGCCGGGAGAAGCTGGTGGTGAGCGTTCGGCCATAGCGTTGAGGTCGACGTAGCCGTCTCGATCCGAGCTTGCTTGATCGGCGTCGTCCTCATCGTCCTCATCCTCCAGCTCGAGATCTGGATCCAGGTCGTCGTCATCATCAGCCCGACCACCGCCTTTGAGGAGCTCGGCATCGTCGTCTGCCGCATCTAACGTCGAACGGTTCTTCGACCCAAAGTCTTGTCCTTCTTCCAACTCGCCGAGTTTGAGGTAGTTGTCGCGAGCTCGGTCTTTCTGCTTCGTCTTGCTTGAGCTCGAAGCTTGCTTCTCGTCGTCCGCGACATCAAACATGTCCTCGTCATCGTCGTCTCCTGCTGCACCAGTTGCGTCGCCTCTGCGTTTCTGCTCTGCTCTTCTCCGATGTGATCCTGCATCAGCTTCTGCATCCGAGTCACCGTTGAACAGGTCGGCGCCGTTGTCGTCTGACTCGTCACTCTCCGACAGATCCTCGCCACGGTCGTCGATGCGACCGCTTTTCTGATCTTTGCGGATGCGCCGACGATCCTCCTCTTCGATTTCGGGATCCCCGTCGAAAAAGTCGGTTTCTTCTCGTTTGCGTCGACGCTGCGAGGACTCGTCTATTCGAACTCTTTTTGACGAGCTGGCGCCAGACAATCTGGACGGGCCGGCAGCTGCCGAAGGAGCTTTGCGCTTGTCCGCCGTCGACATGGCGGCAGAATTGCTCCTTGTCGTCGGACGGAGGATAAAAGATGGACGTCTAGAAGAATGTTTCGGATTTCGGTCTTTGATGTGGAGCAGTCCTAAAAAAACCGTCTGTGCGTCGGAGATTTGGCTGAAATTGCGTGGCCACCCGAAGGCAGTAGTACACGGCGTTGTCAATCGATCGGAACAACCCGACGCAAAAGGGTCCAATGATTAGAGTTTGTATCGCATCTATCACACTCTTCGACACTTGGTCACATTGCGCCACGTCACGCGGTCATCGAGTGCTTGTCTTGACCAGCTAACACCATCAAATCACCCCATTCTACCTCGAGATGCTTGTCAGGATCGGCCTCTGAACCGGCTCCACGAAAGTGGAGTTGCTATCGAAGGTTATCAACGACGCTGCTGGGCTTACGAGCCTGTCGCTCATAACGATTCCGACGTCGACCCAAGCGATATCATTGACGCATCTCAGCTTACCCTACATCCAAATGATATCGACGACGTAGGCTCATCATGACTGCTGCAGCCTCGTTGCCGTCACTAAGTCCGCAAGAGATTGCAGAGCTCCAACAAACCGAAATCGAAGCCATCGAATCCATTCTCGACCAAGACTACACGCGTATAGAGCAGAAGGCCTGGAAAGGAGCGGCGACCTCACAGCTGCATGAGTTCCAAGTCGTGATTCGTCCAGACGAAGAGCGTCTCAAACAGCTCGTTTCCGCGTACGTCTCGTTTCGACTCCCCAAGAACTACCCGCTCGTTTCACCGACTATCATCGTCAAACTCAACGATGGCAGACACAAGGGTCTTTCTTCGAGCCACCTCACCAGCCTGAACGATGAGTTGAATGGCAAAGCCAAATCTCTTCTCGGAGCCGAGATGATCTGGGAGCTCATAACCGCCGGTCAAGATTTCATCAGCTCAAACAACACTGTGCCAAAAGAAGTCAAAGATGGCGCACCGTCCCTCAGCTTGGAGGAGGAGATGCAGAAGCGTGCAAAGGAGCAACAAGAGCTTCATCTCGCACAGCAGCAGGAAGAGCGTCTGAAGCGACAGCAGGCCGAAACTGTTCGCTCCGAACAGCTGGCTCAGCTCATTCAGGAGGAAGCAAACAAGAAAGCTGCCCTGCTGAAGCAGGAAAAAGAACGGAAGCGAGAAGGCAGCTATTTTGCCCAGCAAGGTCCTTTGAGCCCGGTCAAAGGCCTCAACACCCCATCTGCTCTGGCTATCTCCGAAGCAGTCCCTGCAGAGGCCGCAGCGACATCGTCGGACGCATCGCGCATCGAGACCTTCCTGGAGCCCATCGAGCACAATGGCCGCGTCGTCTCTGTCCTCCGAATCGGCCCAGTGCTGAGCAACACGGGCCTTGCCACACGCCACCTCGCCGAACCAGCTCACCAACCTCCAACCGATTCCCGCGCTCCTTCCCACTCATGGCTCATCGAACACTATTTGATCACGTCGCAACACTATGCCTACTCGGCTGGCAAACGTAAGCTCGAAGAGGTCGAATTCGAATTTGACAAGCTTGTCAAGGTACGCGAGCCCGGATTGATCAACGTACTGGCAAGTGCCGTGACTCGCATCGCTGAGCCTCAGGGATGGAAGCTCAGCGTCGTCACCGAACGCACTGATGGCCTTTGTCTACGCGATCTCCTCGACCAGTGCGACTCGCTGCCTTGGAAGCGCGTTCGCCAATACCTTTTGGCGTTGCTAAAAACCCTCGACGCTTTGCACACTCGAAACCTCATCCACCGCAGCATTGGCACCGATTCCATCTTCATCGAAAGCCGAGCACAAGCTGGCGTCGCTTCTGCAGTCCGATTGGCAGGTGCCTGCTATGTTCGCCGCCTGAAAGACATGCACAAGTCTAACCCGCTCAATGACGTCGTCGAGCTCGGTGAAGATCCAGCGCTGGCTGATGCATGGAAAGCGCCGGAATCGATCGATCAGCCTCTGTCCTACAGCCGCAAGCGTGACATTTGGGATCTCGGCGTTTGTGTATGCCAGATGCTCTTTGGCCTGGACTGCGCTGCCGAACATGACTTGCCCGAACACCTTGTTCGCGGCGACAAGACGCTTGCACCGCATGTGCAAGCCTTCCTGCTTCTTATGCTTGAAAGATCGTCGAAGAAGCGTCCTACCGCTGCCGCTCTCGTATCGCGTCTCGACGAGCTCATCCTATATGAAGACACGGAGCTGGCGGAGGAATCGATCACCAAGATACCTCAAACATCGACCACGTCAGCTGCAGCGACAACTTCCAAATCAGTCAGAGCAACGCCCCGCCCCAGTACGGCCCGGCAGACGAGTGATAAGGCCAACAATTACCTTGCCTCCCCAAGCCCCAAGATCGGCGCCCCCATCGAAGCGGGCGTGTTGCAGCCTATTGGTTCGCTCTGGCCCTTCCGCCCGCCTCCAGGTCCAGGAGCAGCTCATGCCGGATCCACATCCCGCTACCTTTCTGATTTCGAAGAGGTTGAATTCCTCGGCAAAGGCGCTTTCGGCAGTGTCGTCAAGGCCCGCAATCGTCTCGACGGCCGCTTCTATGCCGTAAAGAAGATCAAGTTGTCCAGCTCACCTGACGAGGATGAGAGGACCTTGCGCGAAATCAGTGCACTTAGCCGTCTTGATCATCCACACATCGTGCGTTACTCGACATGCTGGATCGAGGAGACCCACATGCCCATCGCCGGTCTAGCCGCCAGTGACACGGATGGATTCACTTCCAGTCAGACACTCGAGACCAACACAACCACGAGCAAGACACATGCATCGGGACCGAGCCTGTCCATGTCTGCCTTTGGCAATGGCTTCCAACGTTCGACGCCTTCTGGGAGGCCGAAAGCAGGACGCGACGAGTCCTTCCGCGCGGTTCCTGACTTCGACGATGATGGTGACGACGCTTTCGCATCCGGCGCCAATTCATCCAACCTCACAGGAAGCTACAGCGATATCCGCTTCGCTGATGACGACGAAGGCAGCATCGACCAGCGAAATGCAGGTAGCTCCTCTCGTGCGATAGCCGAGTCGTCCTTCAGGGGTGGATTGCTGGCTCTGCGCACACCATCGGATGACAGTGATGACTCAGAGGCGGAGGATGACGATCAAGACTCGGATGAGTCCAGCTCCGAAGACGACTTTAGCGGCGACGACGACGACGACGATTTCAGTCGAATCCCACTATCGTCGCGTCGAGCCTCTCGTGCTGGTCGATCGATGTCGAGGAGCGTTAGTGTAGCACCTCCTGCAGGCAGCGTTCCCGTCCAGCGCGTCCTTTACATCCAGATGGAGTTCGTAGAGAACCGCACTCTGCGAGAGGCCATCGAGAAGGGCTTGACAGAAGACGAAGCGTGGCGGATTCTGCGTCAAATGGTCGAGGCGCTCGCTCATATCAGCAGTCTCGGAATCATTCATCGCGACCTCAAGCCGTCAAATGTCCTTATGTACGCCAATGGCGACGTCAAGATCGGCGATTTTGGTCTAGCTACCAATGCGCTCCAAATTGCCGAAGGCAATGCCGGCAACATGGGTGGCACGGCAGAGCTGGCTGAGAGCAACGACCTCACTGGTGACCTCGGCACCTTCTTGTACACGGCGCCAGAGCTGCGCGCCAAGGGCGGCATCAAGTACAACTTCAAAGTGGACATCTACTCGCTCGGTATCATCTTTTTCGAGATGCTGGCGAGTCAGCGCGTCTACCGTACCGGCATGGAGCGGATCCTGCTGATACGAGAGCTTCGCGACCACAGTATAGGCTTGCCGGCGGTCTGGCCACACAGCAAGCTGGAGAGCCAGACTGCCCTTATTCGACAGATGCTTGACCACGATCCAGATCGCAGACCTTCACCACTCGAAATCCTTAAGAGTGATCTCCTGCCGCCCAAGATGGAGGACGAATATATCGAGGAGTGCCTGCGTCTTATGGCCAACCCGACTAGTGCCTACAATCACCAACTCATGGACGCCCTTTTCAGTCGTACCGCCGCAGACCTTGTCCGCGATTTTACCTTCGACACCGGCGCCGAGACCGATCGCGATACATCTTTGACGACGGTGGTGTGCGATTTGATTCGCAACGCTGCGCGTCGACATGGCGCAGTTGAATTTACAGCGCCGCTCGTCGTGCCGCCGAACGGCCTGTACACTGCCAACGAGAAGATCGTGCAGATGCTCGATCGAACGGGACGAGTCGTGCATCTCCCTTATGATCTCACGGTACCCTTTGCACGGGTCTTCGCTCGCAGCAGCAATCAGCGGTTCAAACGGTACGAAATTAGCAACGTCTACCGAGAGAATATCGTCGCAGGTGGCCAGCCTCGCGCTGTATTGGCTGCTTCCTTTGACATTGTCTCCCCAGAGAAATCGGCGGCTGCAGAAGCAGAAGCGCTCGCGCTCGTCGAAGAGGTGCTGGACGAGATCCCTGGCATAGCCAGCGAGGATTGGGTGATCCATATCAACCATGAGGTTGTTCTGTCGATGATCCTGGAGCGTGTCCCTGCAAAGCATCATACCGCTGTGTTGGGTGTCGTCGCACTATTAGCCGGAGCGAAGACTATTCAGAGCGCGCGATCGCAGCTGCTGCAACTCGGACTACCGCGATCTACGATCGAAGAGCTAGAAGCTTTCAATCTTGACGACGACGTCCGAGCAGTTCATCATCGACTGGAAAGGCTCTTTCCGTTGGATCAGCGCACCAGACTCGCGAAAGCCGTGTCGCAAATCTCAGATGTGGTGGCGACTGCGCGCTTCTTTGGCGTGCAGAGACGATTCCTCTTCTCACCGCTCTTGGCTCAGTCGAGCAGCCTGTACAAGGGCGGTGTGCTTTTCACGGTGGTGAGAGCTGGAAAGCGCCGCGATGTAGTGGCGGCCGGCGGCCGCTACGATGGTCTACTGAAGCATTTTGCCAATCCATCGGCGGCCTCTTCCGCACCTCTTCACGGTGTTGGTGTCCAGCTTGCAGTAGGGAAGCTGACGCTCGGGCTTTCGAAGTACCAGGAAGTTCAGGTGCCCAAGCTGCTTTCACGCGCAGAAGAAGAACGCAGCTTCGGGCTGTATACGCCGAGACGATGCGACGTCTACGTCGCTTCGACGCCGGGCCTGCTGGAAACTCGCATGGAGATCTGTCGCGAGCTTTGGGCGCACAACATCGCAGCGGATCTGCAGTACGAGCATGCAACCTACGACACACCCGAGGCTGCTGCGGCGACGTGTCGTGCCGAGGGCATCCTTCTGCTCGTGTTTGCCAAAGCGCGATCGCCAGTGCTCAAAGTCAAGGTTGTACTACAGCGGGCCGAATTCGAAGTGGCAAGACACGAACTGGTGGGTTTCGTTCAGGATCGCATTGCGAAGCAAAGAAGCGTCGACGTGCAGGTAGCTGGATCTGCAGGAGGCAACGCGTCGGCCGCGCGCTTTGGCCCAGCTACATTTGACGCAGCTGCGATGCGAGCAGCGACAGCAGCCTCGGCAGCGCCAGGATCTCTGGGCGGAATGTATCACCATCATCATCAGCACGGAGGCTTCTCGCGCACGTACAGCGGCAACGAAGTGTTGCCCTCTGCTACGATCGCAGTGCGCGAACGCGAGATGCTGCTGCCAGAAAGGCCGATCGAACGATCCAAGAAGGGCGACAAGAGTCAACAGAATCGGCCGAAGCCGTCTTCGCGGCAGCTGGTTTTGGATAAGGCCTCACGTCAAGTGTCGAAGTTCGCCGACCAGCTGCAGTCGGGCAATGTGCCTATTTTGGCGGTGGATTTCACAGGGGCCAACTTTGACCGTCTCGCCGCTGCACTGACCGCGTGTCTGGGCAGTCATGGCGAACGAGGCTATGGCGGTGGCGGAGAAGCTGGCGGCGGCACGGACCTCTCGGAAGACGAAGGCGCGTACATGTTCCGCGCGTTCCTCGAGACGCTGTCTGCGGACGAGAGGGAGTATGCAAGACTGATCAAGGGAAGAGCCATAGCGTTCGCTTTCCCTGACGCGAGCAACTCTGCGATCAACACGGTCGGATGCGGAAGGGTGTTCTTGTACTCTTTGAGAGAGGATCGTACCGCCCTCATTGGGTGTGGACGATGAACGATGACGCATGTTGTGATGTGTTATATAGAAGCATGATTGAAATAACTGACTCGGATCTTGATCTCATAAGACGTTCGATCGCTTGCGTCGCCAACGACGTGTGGGGTCAGAGATCGGCGAGCTCGCTTCGCATGTGTCTCTGGAGCGCTAAATACCGCTGCAGATCCGGGCTAGGGTGCTGAAGCTGTCCGGATCCTGCAGCGGGATCTATCATCCACGAACCAACAAGCCTTTCTCCACCTTTTCCTTTCTGTCCGACGAGATGACAGTTGGTGAGGATGTGATCATAGGAAGATGTTGAAGTGGTGCCGGCGGCCGGGCTCTCCGGACCAGATGTCGAGTATGATGGACACGACATGTCAACTTTAATTTTTTCTTTCCATTTATATTTATTTTCATTGTTTTTCCTGCTGGCCAGCACACAGCTTTCTTCAGGACGCGTGCACAGAGCCTTTGCTTTCACCTTGCAGAGGAGGCGCCGTCCCCTTGCAGATGCGCTACCAGTCTTGCTCTCTAGCTGTCACACAAAGCGGTGACGAGCAATAGTGCTCTCGAGACCTTCGGGGGACCCAGCACATCAGAGACATGAACAGGCACAACGGAGCGGTGCAAGCTGAGTCGACGAGGAGCGGCGTTGGCAACGTCTTCAACGTCATGTCCAAACAGCTTCTTGCGCAGATTCTTCGATGGTGGCGATCATCGTGCGTAGTGCACAAAAGAGGGCGTCATGACGACCCAGGCTGCGATTGCATCGCAGTAGAGCGGATATGGTCCATCAGTTCAGCGAGTGGAGAAAAAGCAGCTCTTGTTCCAGTTCTTTTTCGACGTGTGACGTGTGACAGCTAATGCACGAAGTGTCCTGCACCCCTTTTTTTTGACGATGTCGCCTCCGCTCGAGCCGCGTTCCTATGCACCTTGCCTTAGTGGGTCAAGGAGGCGAAACGGCGCACTGCTCGCTACCCGAACAAAGTGGGTTGATTGAGCTTCTTCTTTGACGTTTCAGTGGATGACAGAACCGGCGGCCTGTGCATGTGTTGATCTTGAGCTCGAATGCAATATATACCTCCCCAGGGACAATCGATCGTTTCCTCTGTTTCGTCTTTTTCTTGCCCACGAATCTCTACAACGACCCTCAAGAAGTGGCTCTGCTGCGCAACCGATACCTTCGCTCCGTACTCCAGCATCCCCACCATCTGCATCGCCACCGTCCCTCACAGCTCCACAGCATCTCTCACTTCATCCGTAGACTCCTTCGCGACAATGACGAGAGTGAACCTTTCGTCGCTCCTTCTGGCGGTTGCCACCACCATGGCCCTGCTGCAACACACTGTATCGGCAGAAGTCCCAGCAGCAGCCGACGTTGTCACTCCGACGTTCTTCGTTCCTCCCCACGAACATATCGGCACACCAGCCCACGTTGCTCCCGCTCGTGAGCACATTGGAACACCAGCTCACGTCGCTCCCGCCGGCCAACACATTGGAACGCCATCTTCCTCCGCTCCTGAAGAGATCTCGAAATCGATGTCTTCCCTTTCCAAGCCACGCATCCAAGACACTGCTGCGGACTACCCAAACCTAGACACCCGCGGTCGACACCACGTCAAGGCACGTCAACACGTGTCCAACGGCAAAGTGACGTTCTACGCTGGATCCCAGCTGCTCAACCCAGCCTGCCCAGGTGCATCCAGCCCTAGCGACTCGAGCATGATCGCCGCCATCTCTTTCGACAGCCCTTTCAACTGTGGTGATCGTATCCGCATCGCAGGCAAAGGAAAAAGCGTCGTCGTCACGGCTGTTGATCGATGTGCTGGATGCAACAGTGCATGGCTCGACGTGACAAAGGGTGTGTTCAGGATCTTTGATAGCTTGGACGCCGGTGTGTTGAACGATGTTAGCTTCACCAAGATGTGAGGTGGAACCGCTGTCGAACGCTGCTGGATAGCGTTTTGGTCGCTCGTACATAGATCTCAGCCTCTTTCTCGACGTCACTTCTTCCCTCGTCTCGTCTTGTCTATTGTCCCGAACCCGAACCAGGGTGACCTTACTGGTCCGAGTCAGCATTCTTTCTCTCTTCACAAGGCAGTCGCCCGTCACTTGTCATCAGACGGCGCAGATCGTCTATCGTTCCTTCGCATGTTTGCAGTCACGGTCCTTTTCAATCCGATTCCGCTTCTGTCTCCTTATGGGCTGTGCCATCGAGTGTGTGGTTGACTAGTGGTGGCGTAGCGCACGACGATGGTGTGTCAAGGCTTCGAGTTCCGCGCAAACCAAAACTGTCACCTGCGCGGAGCTTGAATTTCGATTTTTGCGAGGGCGATCCCCGCGGTCATAGGTAGAATGCTTGGACCACGTCCTCCACTTTTGAGAGTTGCCTTCTCACTCAGCAACCGTCGCCTCTTGATCATAAGTTACAACGGCAGGCGTTCGAGGCAACTCTCTTCTCACCACGCAACGGCAACCTCTCATCCGTCTACAAGGCAGCGGATCAAGCGTGAGCAGATCCAGAGCAAACGTTCTCGAGGGCCATATCAATGCTAGCTTGGCATACGTCGCTACGAGCTCATCGGGCGGTCACTACTTTCAGGTCGACGACATCCTGTTCTTCTTCGGCCTCATCGTCAGCTGTGGCATCAAGCATTCCGCGTCTTGCAACATACTCTCATCTACCATCTCTCGCATACCACAATCGAACGAGCAGCGGCAGATCCTCATCCAGCATGACGACTCCAACCAGCATCACCTCCTCATTCGCCGAGCTCTCCCCGCACGTCCAACCATCCTCTGCCTCGGCCCTCTCCGCCCTCCTGGAGGCCAATCACGCCTCTCACCACTGCTTCTTCAACACACGTGGAATGCACAATCACTCGGCACACCAATTGATCGCCGACTTGACCATCTCAGCTACCCCAGCCCAACTCCAGCAGCACTACGACTATCAAATCGCACACTACCTCTCAGGCTTCTCTTACAACGACCGATCGCAGTACGACCCCTACCATCCTTCCTTCCATGGAAAAGGAGCCAACTGCAAAGTCGCCAAGATTGACGAGACCAATTGGAGAGACCATCTGGGGAACGCGAGGTTCTACTGGTCGTATCTCCACTTTTTCGACGATCAAGTCAACAAGATTGGATTCAGAGGGGTACTGGACAAGTACGTGTTGAGTGAGGATGCAAATGAAGGAAAAGCGCAGATGCTGGTGAGGTTTTACGGAGGGGTATTGCATGCATGGATCCATTTTGGGTACGGAATAGAGTTGGGAATGGGAGGGCTGGCGGGGGAAGGGTTGGCGATGGCTAGTGCTACGGCTGCCGGTCATGCATGGTTGTTTGATCACGGCTGGCTGTTCAGCCCAGCAGGATTCGAGGGAGAAAAAACGGGGTTGATGGACTTGATCAAGGAGGTGCAAGATGACGAAAGATTGAGTGTGGACGCGCTTGGATTGAAGAACGAAGAAGCGAGTTTGCCAGATGCACCCTTCGAAAAAGGTCCGGCGAAAGGTGTGATCCAATCCTACGTCGATCGATGGTCATCCCTGACCAACCCGGAACAAGCGATGGGAGAACTATCTCTCTTATCCGCCCTCCTCCTCGGCGCTGTTCCGAAACAGTCCGATTCGCAGGCCTACAAACACGATTTCTTCCTGATGCATCTCAATAATGCCCACCTGTTCACACCGCTCTACCTCGATCTTCTCTCCTCCACCAACGACGCAGCAAAATCGGCACTGCTGAAAGGCTTGCTCGCTCAGTTTCTCTACTACTACGTATGTCGTGGTCGACCGGCCTTCAGCAAGGCCAATTGGCAAGAGCAATTTGCAGAAAAGACAGTGTTGGATTGGCAGACCATGTTCCGGGAAGCCAGGGAGAACGTCGACGAGCACCTACCCAAAGCTATTCGTAGCTTGTACGTTTTCGAGCGCAGGTATTCGGGGTTTCAGAAGCAGCTCCTTGACTCGCATCTGCTCGACAAAGGCACGCAAGAAGGAAACGAGGAGTGGATGCAGAGTGCAAGCGTATGGAGGTACACAGCAAATCAGTTGGTCAGGATGCACCGAGGCGAACTGCAAAAGAGCAAGTACGACGATGCCAAGAAGAGGAAGGAGGGCGAGAGCATCGGTGCTCATCAGGAGTTTTGGTCTTTCGATCCGTTTTTCTGAACTTCACGCTGCTCTTGAGAAATGTCATTCGCATCACATCCACGCACAAGCCTCGTAAGAAGCAGGAAAAGGGTGCCGCAAGCAGATCGATCTGCATTCACCTGCTACATGAGCGTGCAACAGCGGCTGCGGGACAAGCCTGCAAACAAACATCCGCCTGACAAATTACGATGCTGCTACGCAACAGCACCAGTATCCTTGTAGCTGTGCCTGGGCCGCGATATCGACCGCCCTTTCTTAAGCCTTGAGAGGGTCGTGACCCCAGTCTATTCGTGGTCGGCGAGCACCGAAAAGAATGGAAGTTTGTAGTGTCAGCGTGCAAAGTCCACGTTTTTGAGTCAAGAGGACCACGACCAACGGTAAAAAGAAAGAAGAAACGAACAAGAAGAGGGTTGTGCCGGGAAGTCCGACTAAGAAAAGGCAATGCAGATGCAGTGGCTGCGTCGGAAAAGCAAGGGACGAGGGCCGCCGACGCAGAGGACGCCCAAGTGGCAGGTCGCGGGCCGATCCAGATCTCCAGATCAGAGCCTGGCGAGTTCTGACGATTGAAGTGTTCCCCTCTTCCGGATCGAAGGTATGCTCAACATGGTTCGAAGCAACAACCCTTCACCCAGCAGAGACATCCTCCATATCGTCATCTTCGATCTCCTCCTCCTCCACCGCTCGATCCTCCGACCCTTGCCTCGCAACATCCTCCGACCCAGACGTTGGTACACCCTGAGACTGCGCACGGCTCGCTCTGCCTTCGACGAAGGATCGATCCAGATCGCGCACCAGCTGCTCTGCTCTCCCGACGTCGAGGTGCATGATCTGGCCAATAAGCACAGCACAGCGCAGCTTTTCGGCTTCGGTGCTCTTGATCAGCTGGATGGCTTCGTCGTTGAGTGCTGGGTCGGGGGTTTTCGAGAGCAAGAGGGATAGCTTGAGGGATTCGGAGAGGAGGGTGAGGGTTTGCGCCGAGCGGATCTGCATGCGACGATGGACAAAGAACGAGTGAGTGAAGCGTTCAAAGTCTGATCGAAAAAATGTCAAGACGTACCATAATGTCTGCCCTCGCTTCGGTCTGGAAAGCTTCTTGCGCCACACGGTATTTGTCCTTATCCGCGATCTGTGTCAAACAAAAACCAGCGTATCAGCAACAAACTCTTATACCCTCTGGTCAGGCCGTTTGAAAAACTTACCGTTGCAAGCGAAACCAACTCCTTGTAGCTCGACAGCAACGTCTCGACCTCAGCATCGATGGTCTTGTTGACGCTTTCTTCTAACGAGTCGAGGTACTCGGTCGAGGCGGTGAGTCTCGAGTTGGTGGCTGCGGCTGCTGCGGTCGAGGCCGAGGTGGCGGAGGTGCCGATTTTGCCGAGGTTGAGCGCGGTGGGCAGTGCGACGTCTGAACGAAAGGATGTCGAGGGCGCGGAAGTGGATGGGTCGGATTGGCCGGCTGTAGGGTGTGAGGCGAGGGGCGACGCAGGGTGTGGATGTGTCAGACATCGCTGTCGTCATGTCGGAGGAGCGCCGAGTACGGCAGGCCGTCGCATGATGTCCGCGAGAGTTTGTAAGGCATTGCCTTGCGTTGTCGTTACTGGATTAGACTCCGATGCAGTTGATCTGGGGAGTCCTAGCTTCTCTTTCGGCACCATTACCTTGACATGCGTCGAGATGAACCTCTAGTGGATGGGGGCGACAGCACGAAAGAAAGGAAAAGGGGGACGGCTGAAACGAAAGGGGGTGGGGGATAGCTTGTACTCACTCTTGAGACTCTTGTAGCTCTTTGTCTTCTGCAACTCCTCCTTGGACTTTTTCTCCTTGAGGTGCTGCTCCTGGGCGAGATGCCTCTTGTTGTAGCTGACCACCTTGCGCATGTGCTTGATATCGTCCTCGGTGTACTTGTCCTTCTTCTTGTCCGGGTTGCGCTTCAAGATGTCGACGATCTTGGTGCCAGAGTTGTGGCCAACCGTCTCGCCGGAATCGCCGTTGGTCCAACCGGACGAGGTCGAGTCGTCCGACTTGAGCCACTTTTCGAGCTCGCTAGCCGTCATGTTGACGAGCTCGTTGAATTCCTTGATGACATCGGCGTCGTTCTTGACCATGATGGGCGAAATTTGTAGATGCGAGTGTTGGGGAGGTCGGAAGATGGGGTCTGATTGCTGGAGTCGTGTTGCGCGTGCGAGATTTCTTTGCAAGAGGAGGGAGCGACGCAGCATGCAGAGAGGACAAGATCGATAGAAGCGTTGGATGGATGTGGAGATGATGATGTTCGACGACGATGGCTGGTTGCCGCTGAGTCTCGAAGGGTATGTGGAGGAGATCGGGCTCCGGAGGAAGTTCCTCAACGCATTCCAGACACCGTGTGTTGATTATCCGAGCACCGGACAGGGACGGCGACGTGTGGGCAGACCTCGCGTGCGGTGTCGATCTTGTTGACGGGGTCACACAGCGGACAGATGCATCAGGGACTCGCAGCTGAGACCATGATGTTGAAGCTGAACGACGAGCGTCGTTTGCGTGGCTCGACCAACTGAGTCAGCGGTGCCGTCATGCTTCCGTGCTGCCATTCCCGGCAAATGGTCGGAGCGTTGAGAGTCACTTGTTAGATTCGTTCTCACCCGATCGGGCCATCGATTTTTAACGTCTAGACCATCGGGCAGATAAGCTCTTCGTGCAGAAGAAATGCACGGACGCCGTCAGCTTGCGTGATGCACCTGCTCCGAAAAAGTCAAATGACCAAGCCGCGGTCACCTGCAACCTTCTGGCAACGGCACCGCGGTTCGATGCCGACGCTGATGCACGATACCGTGATGGCGTCGAGCGGTACAGCTGAGCTAGGCAATACTATTGGTGTAGCGGAAATACGCTCGATTGAGTTGAGCGATAGGACATCGGAACCCTCCCGCAAGCTGATCAGACAGCCCGGAATCCGCCCCCACCTTGAACCCTGACGGAAGAGCTACGGACATAATGCAGTCAGCACGCACAGACACTTTAGGCCTTTGCATAGCCGCAGTACCAAAGTGCTCTTCTGTTCCTTAAGGACCGGCCTATCCTCGAGTGCACCGAGTCCTGGTCTCCTTCTCTCTTCTCCACCACCGACCAAAAGCATTGCTCCGAGAACCAACATGTCGACACCCAGCATCAGCCTTGAGCACGCCTTCACCCTCAAGCTGCCTATTGCTCCGGCGCTTGGAATTACCGGCACCCCCGTCGGAGATCGCTGTATGTAGAACACCTTTCTGAAGCCAATGCTACGCCCCTCGAGGCGAATGTTTAGAGCTGACTCGACTTGTCTCCTATCTTTCAGCCTACATTCCCGTGTTGGGCGGATCTCTGACAGGCAAGGGCTTCGAGGCCAAGGTCACCCCAGGCGGCGATTACGCCATCGTCAAGGACGGATGGGGAAAGCTCGACGTTCGCGTTCACGCCGTCACTCCAGAGAACGAGGTCATCTATGTTCAGTACTACGGTCACCTCGAAATCACACCAGCTGTCGGAAAGAGTGAGTGCTCATAGACTACGATTGATTGAGCCAACGACTTGTTGAACTAACGTCGGCTTCCTCATGTTGAATCCAATAGTCTTGGGCGGCGATGCCTCCGCCAAATCTACCAACTTTGACGACGGATATCTTTTGGTGAGTCGAGCGCTTACTGGACGTTGTTTCCCCAGCAGGTGCCGGGAATACACTGACACTCTGACAATGCCTCTCACAGACAACCCCGGTCTTGGAGGCCCCTGCCAACTCGAAACACGCCTGGGTCAATCGCACCGTCTTTGTCGGCAAGGGCAAGCTCGAGGTTCTCAGCGACGGCGTCACTGTCAGTGGGTATCGTCTCTCCCTTCGATTCCATCGATCAACCTGTCACCCTCTCTCTCTATTCATCATTTGCTGACCTACTCTGCACCGTGGTTTCTTCATTTGATTTTGCTGTCGCGACCACGCAGCCTATGAGATTTTCAAGGCAAAGTAAGGTCCTGTATTCCGCGTTAAACCTTCGGAAATCGACATGCCTTGTATCTTTTGCACGCACTAGGTCGGAATGCTGGCCGTGCCTGCGTTGCCAGGACCGCCAGATCCGGCGCCGTCGATAACAAATTGCCAGAAGGACGGGTCGAAATTGAGCACTTCCTCGAGCAGTTGCGAATCCGACATGTGGTGTGGCTGCTGCGCTTGCGCTTGCGGTTGTGGCTGCGACGATGGCTGATGCTGCCTGTGAAGCTGTTGTTGCTGGTGGTGCTGGTGCCCCAACAGAGGATTGGCTCCCGCACCGCTTGCAAGGCCCGCGCCGAACACAGAATGCGGTGTCATCTCGACGGGCAGGCGCGATTCCCACCACATCGGCTCCCTCGAAGGGCCTTCTCCCGCCACGGGTGCTGTCGCTGGCATTGCTGCACTCGGATGCGGTGACGAGCTAGCGTGAAACGGCACCAAGTGTTTGTGGCTGTTAGCTATCGAGCGCGAGGTCGCGTCCCAGCCAAGCATCGAGACACCCGGCGAGCTCGTGTCACTTGCTCCGCTCGCGCCGCTATGCTTCGATGCTGAACCGTCACTGGCCGTCCTCGCGCTCGACGCGGCCGACAAGAGTGCCAAGCCCTCTGCTGCATTCTGCATCTGCCCAGCGACAGAGGTGGACGATGCCTGCTCTTCTGCTGCCCATGCGTCCTCGACTTGGTCGGCGTCGTCGTCGATATGCGTAAAGGGTCGTTCGAGGCCACTGAATCGTAAAGCTCGATTGAGCACCTTGGCAGTACGCTGCGCCACAAAGTTGTCCGAAAGCTCGCTGACGGCTTCAAAGATGGTCACGATATCGCGACGCAGCTCCTCGGTCGAGGTGTCTGCAAAGCCTGAATCCACGTCATCGATATGCTGCTGGACCTGGCGCCGATGTGACCGTACTAGCGGGATGGCAAGGTTGACCGCGGCCTGTAGGTAGGCTTGAGTCGTCCATCCGACGTAGAACTGTGATGAGGACAAGGATTGCAACGTTCGGGTCACTGCGATGCCACGAATGCACCGTTTGCCATTCTCGACCACGGTCGCTTGCATCTCGCTCAAGAATGTGGACGGTAGCCAAGATGCGTGCATCTGCTGCACGTCGTCGATGCCTCTCTGGCTGAAATGGGTCAAAAAGTTCGAGTCGACAGCGGTCGCCTTCTCGTATTCGTTCTCGTCGTCGCGGCGCGCATCGCTGAGGCTTTGCAGCCGATCCGAAAGGAGCAGCCAGGCGCGACAGATGATCGATGTCATGTAGAAGACGGCCGAGTTGACCATGAGAATGCTGGCCATAGTCTTGGCTTCCACAAAGTCAGCCGAGGTGATGTTGGCATTGACAGCTCGGTCGTAGCCGACGCCGGCCTTGGGCAGGAGGACGGTGTACCACTCCTCCAAGCGCGCCAAGATCTGGCGTGTTTGCCTGGCCATGTCGCGCATATCCTCCTTTGTACAGCGGGCCAGGGCTTCGGGTTGCAGAACCTGAGCCTCGGTCTTGCTCACAAACTCAATGAGCGGCGGAATCTCGTTGGTGAGCGAGCTTGAGACGTTGAGAAAGTTGCGAACAGTGTCGCGCTCTGCGTCGGACTTGGAACGCCATGCAAACGAGTAGAGCGACTGTGCCGCGGCGTTGCGCGCAAGTTGGTCCCATTCAGGCCATGCTTGGAGAGGAGGGAGCTGACCTACGCGCTCGAGATGAGGCTGGCCAGAGCTGAACGACGTGATGCGCAAAGGAGCCAGATCTTTCCGACAGTGGAAAGCAAGCCACTTTGTCGACATGACGAGCTCCATCATTATGATCCTTCTGCGCTCGACTTGATCAGGCGTGAGCCCGAGCCAACATGGTCGCAGCTCATTGTCGAAGCCAGCGCGGATGCTCAACGAAATGGCACGTTCTGTGTATTTGCCCATAAGCGTCTCTTTGGCGATGCAGCGAAAGTAGAAGCTCATGCTGAGCATGACTTCCATCAGATCGCACGTCTCTGCTTCGGTACGTCCTGACCGGAGTGCAGGCATGGACTCGACGATGCGCATAGCCTCCTTTGCGAGTTGTGTATGTAGCGAGCGGATGGGTACAGCGAATTGAATCACACGCTTGCGATTGTCGGAGATCAAGAGGGCCGAGCAAGCCACGAGAGTGAGGACGCGGACGGCAAAGATGTCGGTGATGGCTTGTCGTTCGTAAGAGTGTCTCCAGAGCGCCACGAAACGAGGAGCCTCACGATACGGCATGAGCCAATCGCCTTCGACGAGCAGGTAGTGCATCATGCGGTGGGTGTCGATGAGAGGCGGCAGTACGGCTCGTAGCTGTTGCCAGCGCCGCCTATCTTCGCGCGAAGGAGGATCTGATTCGCCAGGCAAGTCCTGAGTTGGGTCGATCCGATATGCATGATCAGCGGTGGAAGTGCTCGAATGTGTGCGCGAAGATGACGCAGCTGGGAGAGCAGCATCAGACGGTCGTTGACCGAGCAGAGTCTCGAGACGGGTGACGGATTGCTTGATGCGCTGCATCTCGTCTGTGACGGCCGTATCGAACCCGTCAACGCCAGGAAGCGAATCGACGGTCGTGGTGTCCGGTTGTCTCAATGTGTGTGCCTCGCTGCGCTTCCTCTTCTGCTGTGTGCCGTTTGATCGATGCGGTTCGAGCGCGGATGATGTCCGCGCTGCGTGATGGACGAGGCTCGTCGGCATGGAGGCTGACGCTGGCATTGCCCTCGATTCGAATGGTGAGGTGGTAGAGGTGTGCGCGACGTAGCTTGTACCGGCAGTCGAGGTTGTTTGAGAATGATTCGATGGCGCCACGTTGGATGCCGAGGTTGAACCACCCATGCCGGCGCTAGGATCCGAGCAGAGCTGTGTGGTGCCCCTCAACACGCACGATGAGCAAGGACGGGCATGATCGCATTTTGACTTGCGCTGTCGGCATGGCAAGCAGCTGATTTTAGTCCTCTTAGGCGGCAAAGTCTGGGATGGTGACGGCGACGCAGGAACAGACTGGGAACCTGCCCTAGAGCCGTAGGCTTCGGCTAACCCGTCGTTCATCTTGAAGCGTCACGTTGCTGAACGCAGCACGTCACACTGTACATGCGATGAACGAGGACCACAAAAGGCAGTGGCCGTGATGGATGCGAAGGAACAGAGTGTTCTGCGAGAATAGATCGATGAAGTCACTGTTTGCTTGTGTCGTAGACGACCTGGTATGTCGCGAAGCTGAAAGCTCTGTGCGGAAGAGGATCTGCGGCGACGCACAACTGCTGATCTTTGGTGATGTCGGCGATTCCGGCAAAAGGGTGGCGCATGAGGGCAAGATGACGACGATTGCTTCCACGCAGAGAAGTCTTGGTCAAGCACGACAATCTATCGGCTGGAGGCATGCATGTCCAGAGTCAGTGTGCGGAGGGGGGCGGATAAGCCTAGCCCACCTCCGCAAAAAAAACGTGGCCAACTTGGCTCTCGCTTCGGATCATCCGCGGCGATTCGGAAAGGGTTTTGGTCCTTGGTTCCCGCGGCGCTCAGGCTGCTATTTCGGGTTGAACTTTTGTTTCTTTTTTTCTTTCTTGGTCGTTTCGCACGCTTCTTCCAATCACGATTTCCTTCTCGATCGTCATAGTTAAGTCGGTAGACAAGTACGATAGCCATGTCGGATGCGCTCGATCTAGACCAGCTGCAAGCGCAACTCGAGCTGAAGCGTTCTGCTCTGACCGATAGCATCCTCTCCAAGCTGCCTGGTCTAGGTGGTCCTGCTGCTGCTGCTTCATCCTCTTCGGCAGCCTCGGCAAGCACAAGTCGACTTCAAGAGAGTGCCCGCCCACGGCAAGCCAATCTAGGAGTCGGAGCTACTCCCAAACAGCAAGAAGGAGACAGTAATGGCAGCTTCGCAAAGTCACGCAGTGCAGCTGATGTGCGTCTCAGAGGCGCGCTGTCTGCAAAGCGCAAACGATGGCAGGATGAAGAGCCGAAGGCAGCCACTCTCTCGGACTCGGATGATGATCAAACAAGCAGAACGAATGCGATTGTGGCAGCTAAGAAGTCGAAGCAATCGACCAGCAATGGCGCCAAATCATCCACTGCTGCCAATGGCAAATCGGAAAAGAAGGATCCATTCGCTGCCAAAGGCATTGAGTCGCAAAGGGCTTCGCAGAATCAACCTCGCATCGTCGTTTTGGACGGAGAGTCCATCGATTTGTCCAAATTGAGCAAGACGCAGCGCAAGAAGATCAACAAGCAGCTCAAAGCGCAGCAAGAACAACAAGAAGGCGATGACGAACGAGTACCTCAAGCAGCTGCAGCGTCACCGGCATCAACAAAGCCTCCATCAGCATCACCCGTGGCGGCTGCAGCACAACCAGCCCCTGCCATGTTGAACGGTACGAACAACAGTACCAGTGCTGCATTGACACCACTACAGGCGCAGATGCTCTCCAAACTCTCCGGCTCGCGGTTTCGCACAATCAACGAGAAGCTCTATACCACAGCGTCCAACGAAGCCGTCCGCATGATCGATGCTGCTCCGGCTATGTTTGACGAGTATCATCAAGGATTCAGAGAGCAAGTGCGATCTTGGCCCAAGAATCCATTGGATCGTATTGTAGAGCTTTTCGATTCATCGCAAGCGAACGGTTCCGGCCCGAGCAAGGGTAAGGGCAAAAAGAAAGCAGCACAGCAACAATCAGCAGCGTCTTCGCAAGAGGCCAAAGCCCGTTTCGCTCCTGGTGCATTGGTGGTCGATCTGGGCGCTGGTGAAGGCGGACTAGCAAAGAAGTTGATCCCCAAGGGTGTCAAGGTGCTGTGCTACGACCTGGTTACGACGAGCGATGGTTGGGTGAGAAAACAGGATACAGCGGCCATTGGCGGGCTTCCCTTGCCTGGATTTTTTGCGGAAGCAGATCCGCTCGGGTTACAGACCAGGCCAACAGGCGCGGCGGACGGCGTTGCTGATGTGGCAGTCTTCTGTCTCAGCTTGATGGGCACGAATTGGGTCCACATGCTCTTGGAGGCCAAAAGGGTTCTGCGCACAGGTGGAGAGTTGATCATCGCCGAAGTCTCGAGTCGATTCGCAGACGGCTTTGACGCTTTCATTCGAATCGTCAAGATGCTCGGCTTTGGACTCGAACACAAGGATGCGAGCAACACCCACTTTGTGCTCTTTGAGTTCATCAAACTGTCTCAACGCGACCATGTATCGTCTTTGTCTGGTATCGATGGTGACGGCGCCATTGATCCGGAAAACACGTCGCTGGACGAGCTAGCCGAGCATGGCAAGACGCTTCTCAAGCCATGTATCTACAAACGGCGGTAAAGAAGCTCACACCATCGATCGGTGTCATTGATATCTTGCCCGACAAGGCGAACATGTGGATGTGGTATGAAACGAGGTTAATGGGATTGCAAGAGTTGTCGTGACAGAGTGATAATAAATGCTATGTTTGTGCGTGAAGATGCTATTGGTGGTGGCAGTGATAGTTTGTAAATGCCATTACGATGCCCGGGACCTGACCTACGTTGCGTCAGCCGCGGTTGAGCTCGGCGGCGATCTTGGCGCGCACTTCGTTCAACCTCCAGACCGCGCCTGTGTCTGAATTGCTTCCCATCCTCACAAACTCCTTGCCCACAGCAGTTGAACTGGTTTCGCCACCGGAATTGATCACGACCAAGAACCCAGGGGCGATTCTGCCGAGCACATCGATCGCCTGTCTACACTCTCTGGTGCTCATCTGGATCTTTACGCTTTTCGCCAACTTGCCCAGCAGATCCTGCATCGACAGTGTAGGGGATCGAGTGATGCCGGTTGAAGAAAGAGTCGTGCCGTTGGAGAAGAGCATGAAGAGGATGGAGCAGAGTTCGGGTAGACGGGAGACGAGAGCTCGCTGTGACAGCGCCTGCATCGGTGTCAGCGACGAGCCGCTCTGGGACAGAGAGGGCAGCGAGGCGGTGCGTCGAAGTTGTTCTTTGGCTGCGATGCGCTCGCGAAGCGTCATACCTGCTGTGGAGGCGGACGGGGTGGGAGGGACGGCGGTGATGAATTTGACTGGTTTCTGCGGGGTGAGAGGGGCGGAGGCGGAGGGGAGGAGGGACTTGTCCTTGTTGCGATGCGGCGTTGCAAGTGGGATCGTGAGCGAGGGGAGTGTAGCGAGCGGAACTGGTCGAACGATGGATGGATCGTCGAGCGGAAAGTCCGAATGCCAGTGGTGCAATGTCGACCCTTCGGGAGGGATCTCGCCCACGTCCGTGGTAGATGCGGAAGCGACCGGCAACTGAGGCATCGACCTAGAGCTGCGGACAACGGTGGTGGAAACCTCGTCCATGAGCGATTGTTTGCCCTGCAGCGTCGGTCCCGTTAAGCCTTCTGCACCGTCAGAGTCGTCATCCGTGAGCCCCGCGTTGTCAATCTCGCTGGGATCCATGTGGAAAGTACGCTTGCCAAGACGTCTCCCACCGGATCTTGTGGCTGACGGAGTGAAGAGGCCTCCCGCTCCCATGACCGCGTCTCGCGGCGGTGCTGCAAGCCCGTCATCGTCGTCCTCGCGATCACTGTCACCAGCAGACGCGATGCCTAAGCCGACCATCTTTTCCCGCTTCCGCGATGGAGTAGCCGATTCCACCCCAAGCTCCTCTCTCTTCACGGCAGAAGCTGGAGCAACGGATATTCCCCTCTCGTCCAGCCACAACTGATGGTATCGGGCACAACGCTCTCTCAACCTCCTTCCTACTTCAGCTTTGCGCGTTTCCAAGCCGTTGTTCCACATCGCTACCAGAGACATCCCCTCCCTTGCTTTGGCTGAGCTTACGGTGCTGCGAGTCTTGGGTGAACTGGCGAGGGGCGTCGGCGAAGCTGCTGCGAGTTTCCTTCGCGGCGAGGAAAGAAGTGGTGACGAGGATTGTAAAAATGGAGATCGAAGTTTACGCTCGGAAGGAGGTGGTGTCGTGGCTCTCGAAGGCATCTTGGGTGTCCCGAGAACGCTCTCGTCAAAGCCTCCGGATGACGAGGGCAATACGGGAGAAGACTGGACTTCAACACCACCAAAGTTGACCTGAGTGGGAGGTGTGCGTGGCCGAATGGTGCGTTTGATCTCGAGCTCGATCCCGATACCCCAATCAAGGGCACGACGACCTGTGCGAGGGTCCATACTCCTCGTTTTCGAGATGATGAAACCCAATCCTCGCACCTCTTCCTCTTCGTCCACGGAGGCTTGTCGTTGGTTGATGGAAGAGCGTTGGAAATCCATCCAAACACTGGCGAGACGTTTGAGCTCGGTAGGGCCGAGACGTCGTCCTCCCGATCGCTCGACAAGCGGCCGCAGCGCGGTGAACGAGATGAGATTGGGCAGTCGAACTGTTCTTGTACGTTTTGTTTCGGCTTTGATGGAAGAGCGCTCGGAATCGGAATGTTCGTCGTCGGAAGACTGAGCGGATGATTCGAGAGTTGCACTGGCACAGCCTGCGGTAGCGAGGTGTACGACCAGCGCATGCTCCAGTGCGACATGCAAGGACAGCAGGCTCGAATAGAACGACGGCAAGGGGAGGTCGGATGCGAGTGCGTGCTTTGACTGTGGCAGCTCGACCTGATCTTCTTCTGCCAACAGGCCCGAGTCGATCTCGGCGTGAGACAAGCCAGCCGTGTGCGAGGACGACAAAGGCAATGAGGCCGGCTCGGCCTGCCTGCTTTGTGCCAGATTCGGAACACTGGAAGAAGCGGGGAGCTGAGCGCCTCGAAAGATCGCTGCAGCATTTGCCGTTGCCATCGGTGGGAGAGGGACTCCTTTTGGTTTCTGCCTCACACCACGGGGCGTGATGTGAGCTTCTTCATCCTCTTCGTCTACGATCCGACGTAGCGCCTGCGCCCTAGGTGTCTCGCCCAGCCTCGACAGCAACGGACTCTTGCTGGGAGAGCCGAGCATAACTCTGGTGCCCTTGGCTCGGCCTGGTGTAAGCACAAGCCCATCTTCTTCTTCGGTCCCCAACGATTCCGTTTCACCAGTAATAAGTCGACGCGGCGTGCCCGTAAGCGTCCGTGGCGTTTTGCTGGGAGAAGCAGATTTAGGAGGTGTCGTCATTTTACGCTTTGTTGGACTGGAGCTGCTCGCGAGGTTGGGAGAGCCAGGAGAGGAGGTCGATTTGCTGGACGATGATCTGGACAGCATGAGGTACATCTTGTTGGTGTCTGGGTCCGTGCGTACAGAGATGGGAGAGGTTTGAGATGGTTCGAGAAGCGGGCTGAAGCGTGATGAGGCACGCGGAGTAGTTGGCGGCGTACCCAAGAGCGTCACAAGCTCGCTATCTGGTTGTATTGACGACGATGTGAGTCGAGATGTTGGGCTCGACTGAAGCAGGCTTTCGTTTTCAGCCATGATACGGTCGACTTCGCCTTCATCGGGTGTCCTTAGACGCGTACGAGTCTGTCTTCGCTGTGTCGGTTTCTTGGGCGAGACAGGCATCGAAAGGGTGGTGTTTGTCGATGTTTTCGGCTGTTCGCCACTAGACGCAGCCGCAGCTGTCTGTGAGGGACTGTCTGCTACAGCCTGCGAGACTGGTGTGGCGACATCTTCGGTAGCTTTGGACTTGACTGAACGATGCGCGCGACTGATACTAGCTTTGGATGCCGCAAAATGGGCGGCGATGCCTCTGTTTGGCGCCATCGTGATCTAGCGAATGCGGTCAAAGCCAGCTCGTGCCACCTCCGGTCCAGCGGAGGATGTCCCTTTAGTGCCCCGACACAAGGAAGTGAGATACGGCAATGGCACCAGCGAGCTAACGGAAATGATTCGGTACGGCGCTCGCCAACGCGCGATGCTGTGGGTATCTGGATCGACGAAGGAGATGATACGCTGGTGGCGACGGGTGGTGGTGTGAGCGTTAGCATTGCCATTGTGCGGATGTCGAAGACTGCGGGAGAGTGGATTCTCGTTCAACCTTCGCGGACCCTGCCAAGGAATTTCATGGTTTGTGTGAGTTCAAACCCTAACATGTCCCAAAATTCTGCTCCTCCACAATTTAATTCCAAAAGCCGAGCTGATGAAGCTCGCTCGTGCACGTCAATGGGTCTTTGTACGACCCTGCCACTTGCATGATGCTACCCTTCTCATCACTTGTGCCCAAGCAACTTCATCATGGCCTCTTCAGTCGCAAGTCTTATCGGCAAATCCTTCGAGGAGATACTGCGTGCACCGCCACCCGCTCTCTCGGCTGGAGTCGGTGCTTTGGTCGACATGGCTCTCTTCTGGAAAGCGGCCGGCCCCGAGCGATACTTTGCCAAGAGTGACGAGTTCGATGATCAGCTCGTTCAACGCTACTCCAAGATCTACCCCGAGGTCCACGCCGAACGCATCACCCCCACCATTCCTGCCTCTCCGATTACCGCAGCAGACTCACTAGTGGAGCAGCATCTCGGAATGATTCTTCTGCTCGATCAGTACCCGAGGAATGCCTTCCGCGGCTCCGCAAAGCAATATCAGTCGGACGGGCTCGCCAAAAAGTGGGCGGACATCGCCATCGAGCACGGTCTGGACAAGAAAGTCGACCAGTCGCTCGCCTTGTTCTTCTATCTACCTTATGGTCATTCGGAAAACCTAGCGGATCAGGATCGAGCCATTCAGTTGGGCGAGCACGTCGGGGAGCCCTTCTTGACACACGCAAAGCAGCACAGAGAAGTCGTTGCTAGGTTTGGTAGGTTCTGTCATAGAAATAAAGTGATGAACAGAGAGACGACAAAGGAGGAAGCCGACTGGCTCGCAGGCGAGCTTCCTGCCTGGGCCCGATCTTGACATGTGCCATCTCATCCTGCAGTCGTTAGCAACCCACCCAGTTGCGACGCTACCTCAGTCTTGTACTTGTACCATGCTCGATCTTTCTCTCCAAGCCTATTACATATCCCAGTAGCCGCGGAAGCCCGAGTCGCACTATGTCCGTGTCGTAACTATACTGAGGTGGGTCTGCTAGCGAGTGCGAGGAGAAGCAGTACTGTCAAGTACAATGTTGAAGCTACAGCATCCCGCTTCATATCAATCAGCCAGCTTTCGGACCTGGCGAAGGACTCGGTCCAGCAGGCGCCGGTGAAGACTCTTGTCCGCCTGGACCAGGCGTAGCGGTGCCTTCTCGTGTACCCGTGCCCGTCGAGACCTTCTTCTTCTTCTTGCCACCAGCGCCCTTCTTGCCTTGCTGCGCTGCGAGCTTGTTGGCCATCTGAAGCAGCTGCAGCTGTCCCGGCGTCAGCTTGGCCATCTGCTTGCCTCCACTAGCCCCGCTCTCCTGCTGCTGCTTGCGCAACAAGGCAATCAGCGCCGCCGCTTCAGGATGCGCCGCGAGCGCCGAAAGAGCAGACAGCGGGTCGTCGCTGCTCGTTCCTGCTGGTGCTGGTGAGGCGGCAGCCGCCGTGTCCGAAGTCGATGCTGGTGCGGCCACGGTGCTCGGTGCAGCTGCCGAAGTAGCTGGTGCAGCGCCGCCCGAAGCTGTCTTGCCTGCTCCAATGCTGCTATTGCCACTGGCGCTTGATCCGGCTGGAGTGGGTTGCTTCGCGCTGAGCGATGCGTTTGGCGCGGTCGCAGTCTGACTTGTTGCTGTGGAAGAGGCAGGAGCAGCGTGAGCAGGATTGACAGGCTTGGATACGGCCGCTCCTCCGGCGGCAGACGTTCGGAGCGGTGTGCCTGGCAAAAGTGGCGCTTTGCTCGTTGCAACAGGTGGGACAGAGGATGCCGACCCAGCGCTGGTTGCCCTCCCAGAGCTAGCTGCTGCAGCAGGCTGCTTGGCGACTTGGCCGGAGCTGGATGCGGGCTCTGAGCCTGGCGCTTTGACCTTGGGACCAGTAGCTGCGTTCTGTGAGCTGCTTGGTATCGAGGGCTTGATGGGCGCAGGCAGCAAAGGCTTGGGCAGCGTGGTCATTGGATGCAGTGATGTCGCAGATCCGGGGGGCTTTGGCAGCGAAGTTGTTGCTGGAGGAACGACCGCATTGGTTCCGCTCGTGGAAGCAAGAGCCGGCTTGACTGGCGACTGAGAACCGTTCACGCTTTCGACGCTAGCTTTGGCGTTGGCAGAGGATGCGGACGTCACGGTTGAAGCGGCAGATCCGATAGGCTTGCCACTTGCTGCTGTCGCACCTTGCACAAGCTTGGCGGTCGCAGGGCTAGCATCCTTCTTCTGAGCCGACACCTGCTGTTGCTTCATTCGCTCCTTGAGATGGGTCACGAGATACGCCTGCAACACCTGTAGCGCTTGCTGAGCCCCCAAGCCTTCGATCTGCGCCAGTTGCCCTGCGTTGAGATGGCCAAATACCTGCGGGCTGAGGTATAGCTTGCCGTCGTGATGCACAATGGGCGGCGTCTCTAGCAACGACTCGATGGTGCCTGGAGCAGCTTTAGGTTTGTCGCTCGCCGCGGTGATAGCGGATGAAGGGGGCGTTCCGATGATGAGCGGAATTCGGATCGCCGGCAAAGACCCGGCCGTGCCGGCCGCAGCTGCGGCTCCGGCTGCTGCGGCTGCAGATGCAGGGTTGAGAGCGGTGACAGCACCAGATGCACCAACACCGTCACCATTAGAGGAGGCCGGTGCAGCGGCTGCCGTCGTGCTGGTAGGTGCAGGGGCACCAGTAGATGTATCAGCTCCAGCGGGCGCAGTCGGTCCGGCCGCAGCGGCTTTGGCAGCTTCCTCCTTCTGCTTGGCGAGGTTGGCGCGATGCTGCTCAGCGAGCTTGGAGTCCGACATGGTATAAAAGATGCCTTTGCCAGGCTCATCGGACCTGCGTGGAATGCGGGTGAAATCGCGTGAAGAGCCGATCGCGTGACGAATGGAGCTCTGCCAATCGCGACCAGTGTGTCTGCCATTGCGCTTGAACCAGACCCATCTGTTGGCGATCCACTCATACACTTCTTGCAGCGTGAGTTTGCCACCTTTCTTGCCGCAGTGATCCGAGCGAAGCGCTTGCGAGATGAGCTCGATGTTGGACAGATCTGGCTTGTCCTCGGGTCCAGGTGGCGGCTTTGCGACGGAGGCTGGCGTCGGAGTAGCGCTCTTGTTGGCAGCAGCGGCAGCTCCAGCAGCCTTCTGGGACTCTTTGGACTTCGCGTTTGCAAGGCTTGCTGCCGAAGCAATGATACTGGCAGTCGTCGGGTACGTTGATAGACCGGGACCCGACTCCGCATTTGTCGCCGTCGGAGTCGACATGGCAGATGGCGTAGATGCGGATGGGTATGGAGCGATCTTGGCGCCTAGTGCGCTGGTCACGCCACGTCCGGAGGCGGCTGATGGGATCATGGGTAGCGCCGAGGGCATTTGACCCACAGCATGTGGCAATGACTGCGCAGGAAGCTGACTGTGACCAGGCATAGAGCCGGAGACGGCACTGGCAGCGGCGATAATGGCCGAAGCCGCGGACGCTGAAGCGGGATCGTTGGACAGTACAGATTGTCCGTTGTGAGCACCCAGATTGGCTCCGGCCGTGGCGGCAGCCAGTGGAGCCAATAATCCGCCGTCTGCGGAGGGTGTAGATGGCGCCTCTTCTCCTGCTTTTTTCTTTTTGGCCTTGACTGTCTTTGGCTTTGCCGGTTTCGCTTTGGCTGACGATGCCGAAGCGGAAGCTGCTTTGTCTGTTGCCTTTTGACCCGTTTTCGTTGCAGCTCCAGCGGCGGGTGCTACTGATGGTGTCGCTGCAGGAGCGATGGGGAGTGGCGCGGACTTGGAATGGATGGTCGCTGCTGTCGACTCCGAGGTGGCGATCGCGGAAGCCGCCGTGGGTGGCAAGGTTGCGGTAGAGACAGTTGATCTGGAAGTGGCAGGCTTAATGTCGAGCATGACAACATCGTCGTCAGCTGCAGCCATGTTTGCCTGGTCAGCCGAGCTTGTTGCCAAGTCGCTTCCAGCGGAGGACGTCGGAGCGCCAGCGGGGGCCTTGCCCTTTGTAGGGCTGGTGGAAACCGCGCGCGTGGAGGCGTCGGCTCGAGCTTTGGCAGCTTTGGCACGCTTGGCCGCATCGAGAGCTTCGATGCCGATAGGTGTGCCGACTTTGAGTGCGGGTTCCTCGTCCGGAAGGGGCTCGCCTCTCTTTCTCTTTCGACCTGCAATGCCCGCTCCCATGGCCCATGCAGGAGTTGGCGACTCCTTCTTGATGGCGCTGCCGTCGATGCCTTCGCTTCCTGAACGCTGCATAGCTTCCATAGCGATCTTGGCTTTGCTAGCCTTGACACTTTTCGTGCCCTTCTGACCCTTCGTACCCTTGGCTGGTCGTTTGCCGGAAGCGGTACCACGCGCGTTGCTGGGAGGGGGTGGAGTCGTGATGTCGTCATCCTGTTCACCGTCGCTGCTTTGCTCCCCTGCGCTCGGCGTGCCAAGGCTGTCGCTGTCGTCGCCGTCTGGACGAGTCTGCGGTACGGGACCTTTGGTGGGCATCTTGCCACGCCCGGCTCCTTTGCCCTTGCCCTTTCCAGCGGCTCTGTTGGCTAGGGCCGCGGCGGTTGTCTTGGCAGATGCCTTGTTTTTGCCCTGCGCTTTGCCCCTTCGCTCGTCGCCAAGGTCTTCCATGGTCTCGTCTGCAGCGGCTTCGCTTTCAACGGCGCCGCCTAACGCTTTGCCTACCTTTGACTTGGGTTTGAGCACAAGCCTTCGCTTCGGTGGATCAAGTTTGCCTCTGCCACCAGCTGCAGACGATCTTCTGCGGCCCGACGTGGCGATTAGCTTAGCATCTTGCCCTTCCTCCTCTTGTCCTTCGTATGCGTCCTCACCGGCATCGTCTCCCGAAACAGAACTAGCTGAGCTGCCTTGTTCGTCTTGATCCTCGTCCTCATCGTCCTCTTCCTCTATGTCCTCGTCGTCTTCCATCTGGCCCTCGCTGCTGAGATCGGAGAGCGATTCTGATTCGGAGTCGTGTGCGCGTTGGCTGTCGCCGTCGATGCTGTAAGCTGCGCCCGGCGGTGGTGGCAACACAAAGTAGAAGACGCGCTCGGCGATCTGGATCTTGGTTCGTTTGCCGAGGACGACAATACCACCCTTTTCGACCCAGACGTCGTCGACAAAGGCGCCATTGCGACCAACGACCATCAGGACGAACTGACCATCACCTTGGTCTGGGTCTACGCCCGGTCCTGCGCCCATCTGTGACGCGATGTTGTACGGATCCTGTGCAAAGGCGTCTGCGCCGGGCAAATGAGAGCCATTGACGCGGTTGAGATCGGTGGGCGACGTGATACGAAAGGGTGCGGCACCATTGCCGCTCGAGACTCGACTATGGGCAGGAGTGCCGTTGAGGAGAGCAGAATTAGGGGTATGAATAGGACCGGTGTAGTAAAATATGCGTGCGTGAAGGCGTGAGATGGATTTGAGCGGGCCGAGATCGACGTCTACATCACCTTCGGTCTTGGATTCCGATGTGATATGCGCCTGCAAGAGACCTGAAGCGGCGTTGGGGAGTTGCGGCGGCTGCGCACCCGCCTGCTGATTTGGTTGAAGTTGGCCTGGGCGTCTTCCGATGGTAACGTCAAGCGTCTGAATGTAGTACGAAAAGCCGGGGAACTCGAGCTTGGCGTATGCCTGGATGGGACCTTGATCTTGATCATCCTCATCTTCTGGTTCGATGTCGTCGAAGGCCTCGTCGTCCCAGTCCATGTCCTGCCGTGTAAGCGCCTCATTGAGATCGACAGCTCCTTGATAGGCCTGTTGAGCCGCATCGAGATCAGTCAGAGTGGATGGGAGTCCAGAAGCGGAAGGATCGAGCATCAAGCCTCCATAAGCGTTGATGAGCTGATCCGAGTTGGCATTCTGAGCAGCTAGATTGGAGAGGTGCGATAAGAGGCCATTGCCTTCTGCTAGGGACGCCAGAAGCTTGGCATCTTCTTCGTTGAGACCGGCAGCTGCTGCCTGTAGCGATGCTGGCATGGACGAAGGTGCTGGAGCATCTGTGCCAGTCCCGAACGGAGAGCCGACGATGGCACTCTCGATGGCAGTGGACCCTTGGGTGTTGGCGGAAGCAGTGTCGGCGCTCATCGCATCGCCCTTTGATAGTGCCGTCGGTATCGACGCCGCTGAAGTTGAGGTACTGTCGAGCGTATGTGCCGATGTGGACGCAACTGGATTGAGATTCTCTATGCCGGAGGGTGAGGCGCGCCGCGTGGGTGAGGATGGCTGGGTAACAGCAGTCGATGCCGTACCTGCCATGGTGTCAGCAGCAATCGAGGCGGCGTGATGTGAAGGTCCGGTCAAAGGAAGGTGTCGATGTTGAGACACATGGGTGACACGGTATGAGGCTGGTCGTTGGTGGATAAGTGGGGATTGCGGGACAAAATGAAGTCGGGGCAGGTCAAGTCGCGCAGAACAGTCGGTGCCTCGAGCCCGTCTCTGGGATATTCTCGAGAATGTGTACTGATGATGGGGGGCGATGATGGCGGATGCCGAGTCGACGATGTTCAGAGCCGGTTCAGAGGAGATCTGGTCAGAAGTGGCCCGGCGGATCGAGACCGACTGTCTTGGTGATTCCCTAGTCTTGCACTGACACAGCTGTGAAGCCGGCGCGTAGACGAGCGGGTGATCCGAGTCGATGCGATGAGATGAGATGCGATACTTTCCCGAGCAGGGTGGTCCGGGTTGGATGGATGACAGTCGATGTGATCAGAGGAAGAGATCCTTTTTTTTCCAGTTCGTGTGTTCCGATGATGGTGTCGACCGACGGCTTTCCCGAAACTCGATAAATCTGCAAGTGAAATCACAGACTGCAGCGTCAAAGGCTCGAAAACAGGGTTCGCTGCGTACCTGTCCATGTCCGAATTCCATTCTTTTTTCAAGACAGTTTTTTTTTCCTCGCGTTCGTACTACTTCGAAGCCCAGCGCTTAGTGTCCTGCATGTTCTCAGTCTCTGCAGAGCTGTTCATGTCATCTGAATCAAATCTCACATAAGAAGTGAAAAGCTTCAGCAAAAGGCGACACAAGCTGACCTACGACTGTCACTTGGAAGGAGCCAGATCACGGCACGGAAGGTGTCCTCCGTCCCGTCCCGTCGATCGCAATCGTGAGCTCGTTTGTGGTGCGCCTTGCTGAACGGTGCAATGACAAATTCAGCCTCCATCGTCTCGCAAACAGTGTAGAAACAAAAATTCTTCCTAGAATTGAGGTCACAATAACCACACCGAAAACGTTGTTTGCCTCCACTCGAATCCCACCGGAATTGTCTAAACGAAGAAAACAGTCCGCAACTGGATGCCGCTTTGACACGCGACAGCACTTTGCACCCTGAACGTCAGAAAAATTGTTGCTCAACGTCGTCCTTCCTCTTTCGTGCCTTTCCCCTCTCCTTGACATCCATCCATCGACTCAAGGCCGGCTCGGCTCGGCTCTCGTCTGCTTCAAGAGCATCGGCTGTGATAGGCAGGAATCGGAAGGCAAATGTCATCAGCGACCATGCACCCATAGCCGAATCGAGCTGCTCAGCAGACCATTCTCGCCGACGTCGACAACCATGGCGCGCTGTAGGGTCAAGCTCGATCTTGGCCCTCATGGCAAGGTTCTCGCCTCCGTGATCGACTACGACGATGCAAAGAAAGTTGCTGCTGGTCGCTTCGACGTGCACCCATCCAATGTGCAGCTCTTTGTCAGCGATGGAGAGGATCTGTGGGAGCTGCACCCTTCGGCTTTCCAGGACGTGGTAGCAGACAATGGTGTCATTGTCGCCAAGAGTATCTCTCGAACATCCCAACCGGCAGTCTCAACAGCAGCAACATCATCATTGTCATCGACATCAGCTCCAATCCCCATATCTTCACCCGTTGTCCCGAAGCGAGATCTCTCTGGTGACACGGCACCTAGACCGGCGCTACCTGCCACCACAGGCCTCTCGACCCCGTATTCGCGCCCTGCTCGTCGACGCTCGGCCAGCGCTTCGTCCATAGAAAGCATTGAGACGAGCACCAGCAGCGCCACGAGCTCTTCGTCATCGTCGTCGTCCTCTTCATCATCATCATCGTCCGACGACGATCGACGATCTGAATCCGTACAGGATGTCACGGCCACTGCTGCCACTACTCGTACCGTCATGGGGCCCAATGGCCTTCCTGTCTCCTCCAAGGAGCGCTGGGATCCCAAGACACACCGTCTCATGTTTGAGAAGCTCAACGAAATCATCAGCTCGGAAACAATCTTCTACACGCGCAAGTACACCGAGGAACGGTATCGTATATTCCAACTGCTGATCGACAGCTACGGTGACAATGGCGTTCGAGGCAACTTCTTGCGTGGAAGAACTGCTGCTGCTTTCATCTCTCGTGTTTCAGGTGTGCTCCGCACCGCACGCGAGAGGGGCGAAAAGATCAAACAGCCATTCAAGTTCTTTTTCCCGAACAAGAAGGACGATGAGGTGGTCCCTCGATCGGCGACGGTCCCTGCCGGAACATCCACCGAGGCCAATGTACGAGCATCCGTGCACACCAATGGAGGTGCAGGTCGAGCCCGGACGCTGCCAGCTCCGGCTGATGGAGCATCATCTCGGAAGCGCAACAATAATGCGAATCGAGCAGCAGCAGTATCGGCATCAGTCTCAGCATCGACAGCACAGACGGCATCCAGGGCGTCAGCACCTGGCAGTGCAACACCAGTGATGCCACGGGTGAATGGTAAAGGGAAACAGCCAGCAAGGACCAGCGGTCAAGCTCCACCCCAGATTCGTCGAAGCACTACGAACGCGGCAGCTACAGCATCGGCTTCCCCGAGAGGTGCAAAGAGACCTTCCAATGGCGCGTCTGCTCCCACAGCACAGACGAAGAAACCAAAGGCACAACAAGCAAAGGGACAATTACAACAGGGACACACGCAGAAGGGGCAACCCCAAAAGGGACAACCGCAAAAGGGACAATCTAGGTCATCTCAGAGGCCCCCGACTGCGCCACGGCCGCCAGCGTCGACAAATCCTCGGGGCCGATCTGTATCGCCTCATCAGGATCGGGATGATGATGGGCGACGCTATTCGCAGAGCGTCAGGGACCGTTCGCCACGCAGGGGCTGGGATACATGGATTCGCGCGAGAGACGAACCGAGCTCCAATGGCTCTGCGACAGAACTGCGAGAGGACGGGGCGGATCGCGCTCGTCGACCGACGGTATCGCTGCCGAGGCGACCGAGTTGGACTGATCGTGTCGATCACCAGCAGCTCGACCATCGATCGGCAGAATCGAGCAGGCAGGACCAGAGTCGGGATGCCAATGGCCTCGAAGATTCGCTCTTCAGAGCAGACACGCGATCGCCTCCTCCCCGCCAGATGCAGCAGTCGTCAATCCCTCGTAGGGGTAGAAGTGCGTCGAGAGGGTTACAACCGGAGCCGTCATCGCAGCAGAGCAGTCCTCGGACGCGTAGGAATGCGGTGGAGCGCGCGCTCGAGCATCTGGTCCAAGTTGGTGCCAACCCTTCCGGCTCGCCGGACGACATAGGAGGTGGAGGCAATCGGCGATGGAACGGTGCGCATCGTTCGTGGCGTCGCGATCAATCGGGCGACAATGGTTGGCCGAAACGCGATACCGATCAACCTCGTACACCACCGAGAGCCAATTGAGGTACAGTATGGAGGATACACACGCGTTGACCAAGCTGTACATCCACCCTTGCTGTCTTATTCAAATAGCCAAGATCATTCTTTTGCATGCGAACTGAGGAACGGTGGTGAGCCTCTGTCACGGGTCACGACACAGGTGTTGACTATACTTGCTGGACGCCAGATCAAAGTCGCGGCTTGGCATGATCTGTGAGCACGAGGGCCGGGACTGCGGGTTATTGTCGGAAGCCAGTTTTCAAAGTGCAAAGCCGACCGCCTGTTCGGAAGTGAGATTCCGAACGAAGAAATTCTACGTTTCATGCGATCGGCACGCGTTGGATGCCTGAACAGGTAGCGCTGCAAAGATCGAAGCCACCTTGTCCCCCACAGCGAACCATTTGCGGTCTTCATAACTCGGTTGCCTGAACATACAGTAGCTGACCTTGCGTTCTGCTAGGAAGCAAAAGCACAGGTGTGCGAGGTGATTGAAGTACTGTATCTGCGTCGGATCGTCGTCGGAAATTTCGGTGACGATCTTGCTTTTTAGTCAGCGCTCGTTACGATCTGTGCTTCCGAGACCGCATCTCGTCCCATACAAGTGTATCGGCGCAGATGAGGAAGAGCGCACGTTTGCCCGCTAGCCTGTCCAAGAGCAGGTACCGATCTTGCTACTTGCAGGTGTAAGTCGAGGGTAGATGTCCGCAAAGATCGACGTGTGAGACGACAGCTGCAGCTCCGGCATTTTCAGCGTGTAACTCGGTATCAAATGGGCGAGCAAACCCGATTCGCCATTTCTCCCAGTCCCTTCCATCGAACTGCCTTGGACGCCAGCTCGCCGGCTTGCTTCGGACGTGCTAGATTCTACAGTCCGTCTACCCAGGCTGCTGCGCTTCTCGGACAGCGATGCGAATGGGCGGGACGATAGAGAAGACCGTTTCTCGCCGAGCTCGGAGATAGCAGATGTGTGGACCCGGCAATCATGGCTGAGTGCCTTATTGGATCGGAACTTTGGTACGGTAAGCGCCCTGAAGAGACTTTTTGTTTTTTTTATTTGTCTTTTATGTGAATCCCGATTGTCCTCCACTTCCGTTACGGGTCTTGTTCGGTGCCACAGGTGGTGGAATGCCCAGAGTCCACCGAGATTCCGAGGTGTCTGAACCTTGTACACAGCGGCAAAAAGAAATTATTATAAAGAGAGTCTACGACGGAATGATGACACGATGCGTTAGGGGCTGTCCAGTTGAGCAAATTTTGGCCCAGCTTCCCATGTTTGCTTACTCTTTCCGTCTGACATTTGCGGCTACAGACTCAGGCTGCCTTGACGATCTATCGACAGATCTCGCCTACGTCTGCAAGCGACAGAAAGTGAGAAAGCAAGAAGTGGGGTCCTTCCCTAATCGTAGCAAGCTCATCCGAAGCGAGACTGCGCCTCCTCTTTCCGCGGAGTCACATCCGAGCTCACCGCGCATGTCCGGTCTGTGCAAGAGGACTCCTTCAGGTCGTGGGCCAATCGATGCTCGTGGAAGGCAACCGTCTCTGTGCGGCTCTGTGCACCCATCGCTGAGGACCGAAGAGCAAAGGCGAAGGAAGGCACGAGGCGACACGGTCTTGGCACGATTTTCGAGCTCGCGATTCGTTCCGCTTCGGGTGTCACCCTCAGCCAAGGCAGCCAACTCTATAATGGCACAAAGCTACGGCAATGTAAGAACAAGAAGACCCTGAAGCGCCGTCATTGTGTCACGGAAATTTGGTTCCGGTCCTGAAATCCTGACCCTGGCTTCCAGCACCATAAGCAGCGACCAGATCTCAATCCCATCCAACCATATCCCATCGACACCATCTTGTACCATCCATCCTCATCATCATCATCCAAGGCTATCGTTACTTGCCTGCTGGCTGTTCCACAACAGTACCTTTCCGCGCTCGAACTTAGACTTCCTTCCGCGAAGCTTTCAGCGCGGTCGTCCTTGCAGTGGTCCCGGCAAAAGGTTGGATGCACCACTGCACTCGGAGCCCACATCGCCAGCTGCTCGTCACACTAGACTCGAGCCGATTCTCATATCTTCCGAAGGTGTAAAAGCTCCCAGTGTACAATACGCTCTGCGCCACTCGGCACTAAAAATGACTCGATCGCGTTCAATACCGCTGTCTGGGTCGCGCGCACCTGCGCTCTTCGCTGTTCTAGTTCTGGCCACCCTCTACACAGCATCGTTCGTGAGCAGTGCTTCGATTCAGGCAGCAACGGGTGGCCACGTTCAACCACCAGATTCATTGCTCGTTCGGTCACAGGCCTCGGTACACACTAGCTTCGACTCGATCCTGCCACGACATGGAGACCACGAAGATGAAGCTGCTGCCGAAGGAGACGACCATCAGCAAAGCATGGATCACGACATGCCCATGTCCGTTCAGCACGCAGAACCGGCAAGCGACGGTCTCAAGCATGGAGGACATCACGGCCACGATCACGGTCACGCACATGCTCATCAGGATGTGTCTGCTGACGGTCCATCACCAGCATCAATCCCTGACGCTACTCTTGCCGGCTCTGAGCTGCGAGATCTTCCAGTTTGGCACACACACAAGGGCCACAGCCACTCACACTCTGGTCCGGTCCTTGAGCAGCTGAACGAGACGCTTCTCTTTCGAGCCCACGGTCCGGACCCGCTCAGCTACATCGAGTGGGACTCTGCCTATGGTCTTGGCTCTGCCGCACAGCTGCGACGTTTTGTCTCCAACGCGGATATCTTGGCAGGGAAACCCATGATGGGTGTAGTCGACGACCGATGGAGAAAGCTTCTCGACGAGCAGGATGCAGGGCAACGACAGGAGATTGCTGCCGACATTGCGTCTCGTCTACCGGATGCAGATGACGAGGGACCATCTCGGTATCGGGGTCTTTTGATCCTTCACGTTGTGACTGCCGTCGTCAGCTGCTTCGTGTTGCTGCCTATGGCTCTCGTGCTTCGCGCTGCTCATTCCACTTTGGCACCTTTTATCTCCCTTCTCTACCTCGCCCTTCTTGCAGGCTCCATGCTCGTCTCGGTCGCGTACAAAGCGCTGACTCCACGTCTCTACCCGGACAATGCACACGGCTCGATGGGCTGGGCCATCTTATGGATCTCTCTAATCACTCTAGGTAGCGACGTATTCCGCCTTGCTGGTCAGATTTGGTCCATAATCACGGCTATGGGCTCGCAGAAACGATCAAAGGGAACGTTGTGGCTTGAGGCGGACGGTGGTGCCTCGATGCGGGTGAGCCGGTCTTGGAGAGATGTCGTGGCGACCATGCTGGGTCGAAACCAGCATCAATCTCGTTCCGTCGAAAGCTATGACGCACTGGAAGAGGAAGCCATGCTTTCCGAGGAAGCACAAAGTCACGCCCAGGAGCTTGACATCGAAAAGCACATGCAACACCGCTTCTCATCGAGGCGCAGTCCGAGCAGCTCTCGTTCTCACTCTGGATCCGGTTCTCCTCATAGAGTGCACTTCCAAGACAACGTGCATAGCGAACCTGTCCAATGGGTCGGTAGCGGTAGCACAGCAGTCAGCAGTGCTGGTGGCCAGCCTCGGCACGCACACTTCAGCGAAGATGGCAACGTCATGGTCGCTTCGCCCACCACCACTGCCTGCAACACACCGCGCAACTCTATCTTTGGTGGCGATTCGACGTCCCGACCTCCACTTAGCCTGACAACGATCTCGCTCTGGAACAAGCAGACTCACAGTGATCACACGTCTTGGTCGCAAGATGGCCCTGCCGATGCAGCCGCAGTGCCTGCTTCGGGCAACAAGTCTCGCTCATGCCGATTGAGCACCTTTCGCACGGTAATGCGCTACACACGTGTTGTCGCAGCTCGTTCGTTGCCCGTCTTGGCCTTTGCTACATCGTACGCGGGCCTAGCCGTCTACACAGGTTCGTGCCGTGGCGGGTACAAGAATGTGTGCTTGGCCCACGGCATCAAGGGAGGCATCTTCTTCTGGTTCGGTCTGCTTACTTTTGCACGCTACCTCGGAGCCTATGCAGACTGTGGATGGGCATGGAACAAGCGACCCAGTGGACAGGCAGCCAGGAACAGCAGCGGTGGACGAGCGACGTGGCGTCGTAGGATGCCGAGCGCCGAATTTGTCGAGTGCCTCGTCATCTTCATCTACGGCGCCAGCAATACGTGGATGGAGCGATTCGGCGCTGCTCCAGACGATCCGTATACCATCAAGCAGATTCAGCACATTTCGATCGCCGTCATGTTTTGGTTCGCGGGTCTAATGGGGATGCTGCTGGAAACCAAGTGGATCAGAGATATGCTCTCGTTCCCGATCGTACATAACCATGTGGCCGCAGTTTCTTTGCGGGAGGCTCGAAGGCGACACCGTCGTATCGCGAACGCGCATCAAGATGGAGTCGATGTCGACTTGGAGCTTATGGTGGAAGCGCAAACGCAACCAGCATCCTACTCTGCCTCTTTCAACCCATTCCCTGCGCTTGTCATCGGGGTCACGGGGGTGGCGATGGCTGCCCACCACCAGGACTACCAGTACGAGGTGGACATCCATTCTTTGTGGGGTCTGCTTCTTGCTGGATTCGCACTGCTGCGATGCCTCACGTACTTTTTGCTCTGGCTTCGACCGCCGACGGCCTCGGTGTTGCCCTCTCGTCCGCCTACCGAAGCCTTGGCTGCGTTCTCGCTGTGCTGCGGCGGGCTTGTGTTCATGCTAAGCAGCGAAGAGGTCTCTTTTGCAGCGATGCGTAGCGGCTACGGCGACTTTATGGCTATCCTCAACGTAGCTGTAGCTGTGGTGGCATTGCTGTTCTGCTGGACGACGACGCTCATGATGCTCAAAGGTTGGGCGGTACGCGTCGAGGTGAGGCGTACATTGGTGCAGCAGGAAGAGGAGCAGATGTCGGATCGAGTCCCGAATGCTCTTGGTCTTGAAGCCACCACTGCTGGAGGAGAGCGAGAGCCGAGACATATGCGGGCTAAAGTGGTCTCAGAGCACGTCGATCCAGTCGGTGAGGCTGAGCCCGTGTTTGTGCTCGAAGACGACGAGGATGGGACGGACGACAAGGACGATCAACACCAACAATCCACGAGCCGTGTATCTTCACACGTCATCTGACTCACCATGCCTCAATGATGCTGCAACATGTAACTCTATATGGTCATGTCTGTCGACATCGATGCTAAGTTTACCCCCCTTTGTTTATACCAGGTCCTAGACCAACACAACACCAAGCTGTCCTTCCATGGGATCGCCTACCAATATTCTGTACTTCTGAATGTGTCAACACATCGTTCCACTCCGATCATAGTGCCTTGCTTGTCCAGGGATTCTCGTCATTTGGAGCGTCTTCATCGCGATCGTCCACCCCTACCGCTTCGTTCGAGCAGGCGCGAAGCAGATGTTCTTTTTTTTCAGCAAGCTGTTCTATGAAAAAGCGCGGCTCAACATCTTCGAAAAAATCAGTCGAAATCAGCCTCCACTCTTTCTGTTTTTGGAGCGTGAAAAGGCAGCGATCATGCAGTGACGCTCGAGACCGATCGATGCAGGGTTGCTGGCCTTGCATCGAGCAGACTCTGAGTGTGGGCTAAGCTTGGATTAAGGTTACTGCACACTCTCTTCGAGCTGCTGTACGCTTTCCTCGACTTGCGACGGGCAACCTACTACACAATTTCACACACCGTGCAGAGTATGCTGCCGTAATATGTGTGGGGTCGTAATGATACGCAACCCACAAACCCCAAAATGCAGAACCAACCGGTTGGGTCGTGCTATCGTCGGAGTGAATTGATAAAAAAGATCCGTTTCACGGCAACGTTTTGACGTGATTTTCTTTTTCAGCCGAAATGAACTGTCGAGGAGTTCCCACAAAAGACAGCGATCTGATGGTCCCTGCAGCACCGGCTCGCCAAACCCTCGCATTTGACAGCTGAGCTGAGCTAGACTAGACAGAACGAACACATGCTCATCTTGGCGTACGTCCAGCTCAGCTCAGCCTCTATCCAATTTCTGAAATGTGACAAGCGCAAACAACACTTTCTCACACCAGTCCACACTCGACTCCTGGAGCAAAGTCTGGCTCCGCCCTTCTCCCCAAACCACCATTCTCGTCCGGACTCGATCCGTTGCTATCACTTCACCTCATTACCGGCTGGACAGTCGCGCCAAGAACCTGTCACGTCAACATCAACTCTCACGCAAGCTCGAGCTGCCACCACCAACCCTTTCGATAGCATTGGGACAAGACCGGTCATCTTTGCCCGACCCGATCGCGGCTTGCTCGTGCTTTCTTTCACGCAGCGTGCTACCGAGCAAAGATGGGAGGAGCAGACACCGAGATCCGCATCTAAGCACCACCTTACGAAAGCCGCGTGCCTTTTTGGCTTCCAACGATGCTCGATATCCTGCGGCCAGCCGTCAGCAAGGCGAAGACCGCTCCAGCCCCGGCTCCTCGAGCCGTCTCACCCTCCGCATCCCCGGCTTCGTCCACTTCCACCCTAAAAGCTTCTTCTGCGTATCAGGCCAGATCCGATCATGCCAGATCGAGCAGCAAAGCCCCTGCTGGATCGGCTCGCTCAAAAGGCCAACAAGCGCGGCGTCTGAGCATCGAAAGCGCCGTCTCTTCCTCTCACCGACATAGATCCAATATCCAGAAAGATCGAAGCGACCAGCTTTTTCAACCCAACATTGTCTCCTCCTCTTCCTCTTCACGCTCGTCACCTCGCCTGGCTCCCTTACGCCGCTCCGCTTTTGCTTCGGACCTGGATGCGACACACGTAGTCAAAGGCAGGTCCAAGCATGGACATTACAGCAGCGCGAATATCACCACATCTTCCGTCGATCCTTATCGAGACGAGTCGAGTCCAAAACGCAAGCGCTCTAATGCTCAGAGCCCCCTCCTCGGTGGACTGTACTTTTCCGACCTCATCGTCGTCGCCTTCTTTTATGCCGTCAATCTTTTGCGCACATGCGGCATCGCCGAATTGGTCGATGTCGCGTTTAAGGCGTTCGCATATATCTGCACACGGTTGCCCTTTGACTTCTACCAACGATGGTCGCTCAGTCGTCCTTCGTCCAGCCAGTATGGTTGGTATCAGCCTCTCACCGCATCTTCCGCGACCGCACACCACAAATCACATACGCGCCAGTCCAGGTCCCTGGCAACTCGGCTGGAGCCCGCATCAGCTTACACCTCGGCCACCGCCGTCTCGGCAATCGCTTCCTCCTCTGACGAAGAGACTACGTCGCACGACGCATTCGAAGAAGATGCTCAGCTATCACCATTCCACCACCTGACGCTGCTCCTCGTCAGGTTCGCTTGCACTAGCTTCCCACATCTCGTTCCGCGTGTCCTTTTCGCCGAAGAGACCATCGGCCCCCTCGTTCGATGGAGGACCGGCGGAGGGGCAGCCGGCATTGTAAGGGAATTCACAAGCGACTCGCGTTCGCCAGAATCTTCTTCCGCAACCGCTGCACTGCCTCGTGCCGCGATCAAGAACGATCCGCTGCGCAAGGCCGCTGGTACGGCTAGCACCGCGGCTTCTTCCGACAGGTCCAAGTCTAAGCCAAAATCATCTCAAATGTATACCCGGCCGGGCTTTCGTGCCTTTTGGATTGGTGCGGACGCACACGTCCCCGTCGAAGTTCGACGTTCCGATCCCTCTTCCCAATCAGCTTCCACGTTGCTCTACCTGCACGGCGGTGGCTTCTCGCTCGGCTCGGTTGCGTTCTACGCCGAGGCGCTCATTCGTATCGTGACCAAGGTCTGCGCTATGGAGGATCGCGATAATGACGCCCGCTGTGTGGCTGTCGAGTACGACCTCGGTCCCACCTCGCGTTTCCCGGGTCCCCTGCTGCAGTGCCTCAGATGCTACGCCCATCTCGTCGAAGTGGAAGGCATCGATCCCGCGTGCATCACCATTGCTGGTGACAGCGCCGGTGGCAACCTCACCATGGCCATGCTTCTTTGCCTGGATGGGCAGGCTCGCGGCGATGCCAGACTCGCCGAGAGGGAGTGGAGTTCGCTCCCAATGCCCGGAAAGGCCATCTTGATCAGCCCGTGGGCGGACCTGCGTCCCTCGAGCTCGTTGGCCTTTGCTCCTCTGCGACAAGCTGCCGCCGCTACTCCTCCATCAGCAGCCGCGTCCTCGAAAAAGCCATCCTCAAAGATGGACGGCGATTCCCACGCGCGGTCGGACCATCCCCGCGAATCCAACGCTGTTGGCGTATCCGCGTGGACCGAAGCAATTGGACAGCATGAATGGGACTATGTCGCTGCCGAAGCGCTCATGCATTTCGCACAGCTATACGCTGGCGTTCTCAAGACCCCACGCAGGGTCAGGGGTCCAATGGGATGGGTCGCTAATATATGTGCAGTGCTTGCTGGCGACGACCAGGATGCTGACAGTCCTCGTATCGATAGGGAGGCAAATCCCACTGCCACCGCGCCGCTGGCAATCCTACGCACACTTCTGTCGCCTCCGCAACGAGTCGCTCGAGCCGCGCACAGCATGCTGACAGAGCCTCTGCTGAACCGAGCCAACACCGCCGCGGCCACCTTCTCACCCAGGACTCGGTCGACAACAGACGCCTTCAACCAAGTCCGTCACATTCGTTCAACGACGGCCGGCCCGCTTGAACCCATCTTTCCTCCCGAGGAACGCGAAACCGATGCCGTGGCAAGCACCGCTGACCTCTACATCCCCATCTGGAACGATCAGCTTGACGATGTTAAGCGTGAAAAAGCCAAACGAGGCTCGGGCGATCCGGACTTTGAGCAAGCGAAGGCTCTTTTGGAGAATAGCAAGCTGGTCAATCCTGCCATTGGTGATTGGAGCCGCATCAAGCTAAAGCACGGCATGTTGGTGCTCTGGGGAGATCGCGAGCGGCTCGCAGACGACATCGAAATCTGGATCGACCGCATCAGGCAATCGCAGTCCACCCGAAGTCAGCTGCATGTCCCAGAAGACGACAAGCCGGGCCAAGATTTCGACTCGTCCTCTCGCTTCTCAGCAACTCCGAATCCTCAGATGCACACTAGCGGCCAGACTTTGCAGGAGAGGCGCGCAGCATCGCGATCTCCGCACAGACTGCCACCAGAAGAGGACGAGCGAGGCGTCGACTGGTTGTGTACTGCCGTCGAGCACGGACCGGGCGGCGTGCACGCTTGGCCGTTCGTCTCAATGTACCTCGCTGGATCTGAAGCCGAGCGCGAGAAAGGGCTCGAGATCATTGCCCGCTTCATCGCAGAGCCTGCACCCAGTCCAGCATCGTCGCTTCCGCCCACGCCGACGTCGCCTGTTGCATCGTTGGCCGTGCAACTGCCCGACAATCACCAACATCGTTACCTCTCTACCGCCGCCAATTCTCCTCCGCATCTCAACGCCGTCTCCCCCGCTGGATCCATGCCGAGCGACATCTCGCGTGGCGATGAGGACGAGAACGATTATCCTTTCCCCGGTTCTAGCTACACCGACTCCGAAGGCTGGGATCCCAGCGACCAGAACGAGCTTGGTCTTGAAGGTGTCTACCCTCACGAGACAATGTGGACTCAGCCGACGCCGACTCCATCGACGGGTATGGGAACGCCGCTCGACAGTGACGTGGAGCACGAGGGCCTTGGTCCCGACGAACTCGTGCACCGCATTGGCCTCGGGCTGGGCGGTCACGATGCTGCACAGCGTACCGAACACGCCGCCACGATGATGGAGCCCGTGCATTTGCATCGTCCGGCCCAAGCCGTCGGATCGACTTGGATTCAGCCCAGTCGATCTGAAGAACGGGCGGCATCGACACAGTCGCATGGCCGTGCATCATCAGCAGCGACTGCGCGACACGCTTCTGCGCAGCGCCTAGGTGGTTCCGTTGGCGGTCGTTCGCTGGCTGAGCTGGAAGCCGAATCGGATATGAGCGCTCCCCCCTCTCGACCAGACTCACCTGGCTCAGCGGTGCGGGAAGAGGAAGGCAGCTACGACTCGCACGACGATGACGACGACGACGACGATCTCGATGCGCCTTCACCACAGGAACTGGATCGCGACGCTTTCTTCGGCGCTCCTGTAGCGTATGCCGATGACGCCATTCCTATGGACCCGGGCTTTTATGGATTGGCTCACTACCACACGCTCCGACCGGAGGGCCTCTCGGACATTGCTGAAGAGGAGTCTCAATTCGACACGTCCTCGGTGCTGAGCAGCGGCGGCAACGGCGGTAGCGAGGCCTTGTCTCCTGGATCCAGCGGCGTCACCTTCTCACCCGAAGATGGAAGATCGCCCAATGTGGGAGCAACGAGAGTGGCCTCGTCGAATGCGGCAAGATATGCAGCCGGCTATACACCCTCAGCGGCCGAGATGGCCAGGCTGAGAGAGGCACTCGACGAGCGTGAGCGTCAGTACCAGCAACACTTCGCACGCAGCGCTGGGCGGTTCCCCATAGAAGATGAAGACGAATCGCTGGGAAACGATGACGGATTGGATGGTGATGTTGACTGGCTCGACATGGACCACGGTCAGCAGCAGCAGCAGCAGGGACAGAGCCCTTGGATGTCGTCCGCTGAACTTCCGAATATCGGTTCCACCAACGGGCCTAGCGTCACAGTTGGGGCTGACGCACGTACACTGGTCTCGAAGCCAGCGGGAGGGTCCGAACCACGACTGCCTCCTCGCCCAAGGAGACCCAATGATCTGGAGGATGCTGATGCTCCCGATGTCTGGTGGTAGTTCTGCCCGCTTGGTTCGAGCAGCCACCCCTGCACTGCATGCACCCTCATTTTGTACACTCGTTTCTCGCGCTGAACAGTTGCCTTTTGATTGCCAGCTGCCATTTGTCATTCGCAGATGGTGCAATGTTATACGCGTGCTATGCAGGTTCGTTGCAAAACGGCGCTGTGTGAAGCTTCAGCAGTGGTACTATTTGAGCTGCGAGGTCAACAAGGTGGCTTGATGCTCGACGAAGTGAGTCTACGAATGAGAGCGGAAGTTTCTTCTGCTGATCAGGGCAAGATCGCATCTTCAAAAGCGACGCGTCTGGCAAGTCGAGGTTGATTACAGCCTCTACAGGCACTACTGTGCGCGCGCGGACCTCTTCCAGCCTGCCGCGTTTGGGCGGACGCGTTTTCAGCGTCCGCCAAATTGAGCACTATCAGTCATCTCACGCGAACGGACCTACCTGATGCTGATTCAACTGAGATAGCATGGAGCCAGCGACCTCTGCTTTGGCACCTCCATGCTTCATCGTCTCAACAGCCTGGCTGAGTCAACGGCTGGCTAACACAGCTATGCTGAGCTATGTTGAACTATGCTGGGGCAGCGAGGAGCAATGCGCAGCAAGAGATGAACATATATAATCTCCTTCCTTCCCAAGTTAGCGGTCTGCCCCCTTTCTTCTCAGGGTCCGATGTGCCGGGCGAGGAGGGTCAAATTCCCTCGAAAAGGTGAACCCTTTCTTAGCGTTCGCCAAAGCACAGAATGTGTTGATCTTCTCTTACATCCACCCACACGACCTATCGCAACACTACATCCCCCACACAGCAACTAATTACGAAGATGTTGGCAATCAACTCGACAAGGCAATCTCTGATCTCGGGAGCCCGCATGCTCTCGACCTCGGCCGTTCGCAACGATCTGGCGCGGATGCAGGTGCTCGGCCGCCTGGCCGCCGACCCGGAACTCAAGTCGACCAAGAACGGCAAGGATTACGTGCGCTACACCGTCGCCACCTCGGATCCTCCTACCGGCCCTGCTGAGGATGGCGAACGTGCTCCTACGACCACAAGCTACCACAGGTTCTACGTGTTCGGCGAACGCGGTGTGGACAGGATGAAGAACATCAAGAAGGGCTACCGCGTGTTGGTCGATGCCGAGTTCAGGATCGAGAGGACGCCCGCCGAGGGAGAGCTGCCTGCTAAGGATACGCTGCTCGCGCTGCACCGTAAGTACATGGATGTTTACGACCCAGTGATTGCGGTCGCAGTAGCTGGCTGACACTGACTGTAAACCAATTGACCTCTATTTTCCGCCGTGATATGGTGTGACGTATAACAGGTGGTATTCAGGTGATCTCGAAGCCCAAGGAGGCTGGTGAAGCTTAAACCACGGCCGAAAAGATCCCGTCCTGGAGTCTGGCTTTGCAAGGTACGACATCATCGTTGCCGCCTCGCATGAAGCTCCTCACTCGCTTATATACACCACTCTCTATTTGAGCTCGCTGGAATCTACAAAAGTCATCCGCATAGCCGTATGTGTGTGTGTACACCAGTGCCGTCGCACAGGGTACCGATTGAGTCAACAAGAACAAAGGTATCATGAAAATTCTTGGCTTTGTTAGACCAACGAAGTTCTCTTACACCAAAATTCGTCGTCGGCAACTCGTACGTAATCTGAAATTTGGCGGGTAGAGGCCAGAGGCTCAGGAGCCAATCACGAGCGATCCAAAACCAATTCGCCAACTGAGCCTACTTCGCCAAAGCGTGGTTGTCTGCAGCAACGCGCTCCTTCACACGAGACCAGTTCAAAGTGTCGACGTGGCTGGCTTGGCAGACTAGTCAGGGAGCGGACTAGCGCATTATGCGGAGAAGCAAGTCAAAGAGTGGGCTCATGTGCACAGCTGCTTGCGGAAGGCAAATCTTTCCCATCACAAGCGGCTGTAGATCACTTCCCGAAGAGCGACGAACGAAGCGGCGGCTTGCCTAAGACGACATGAGGGGATTCGTGTCACGAGGAAGGCAGCCTACGGGCATATGTGGGCGCCAAAATAAAATAAATAATGCCAATAAACAGTGGTGGCGCTTCGCCGCCTTCGACTGACTCGGATGCTGCAAAGATTTTTCGTCCCAAACGCAATGGCACAAGGCGAAATATCGATTGCCGGTAAAACAATCTCGCCTGTTTGGAATGCTTAGCTCTGCCCCGCCATGAGAAGGCGACATTTTTAGCGAGCGGCGGCAACCGACACAAATGTATGAGCATGTCGGACCTGACCCGAATGAGAAGAAAACACACCTGCATACCGCCTTGGTGCCTCCTAAAGCCTTTGAGCAAATCACGGCAATTACCCTGACGGCTTCGCCATCGGCCAATCCGACATTTTGCGTTTGTCCGCTCTCCGTTGGCGGCGCCTTGCCTTTTCGACGGAAAGTCTCTCGTACAGACCATTCTGGAGACGTGGCGACTGCATCCTTTCCTTCTCCCCCTCCTCACCTGTCCATCTGGATCTGCCCAATCCTAGCAGATCTCGTCGCTTCCCTACAGCCAACTACCATCTCACCATCTCTATCTCGATTCTGACCATGGATCGAACCTTGTGCCCTCTGAGGCAAATCCGACAGGCTTGCCCGTACATGGGCCGTGTCTCGATGCCTCAGCTTCGACAGATGTCGACCACCGTCGTGCATCCCGGAGGCCCCACTCGCCTCATCTCCCAGGCTCAGCAGTGCCCCGTCATGAGCCAGAGCCTCACCATCCAGGCTGAGCAGACCAGCGGTGTCGCTGCCAACGCCTCTGCACCCACCTTTGGCGCCTCGGGCAGCTCCTTCTTCGCCAACGCTGCTCGTCCCACTTTTGCTGCCGTCGCCGCCGCCGCTTCGGGCTGTCCCTTCTCCAACCATATGAATGGTGGCGCCGCTCAGCAGGTACGATCGTACGTTTCGCGCTCCGAGGCTACCCGCGCCTCTGTCGCTCAGCCGGACGACATCGAGCGTCTCCACGCCAAGGAGGGCATCAGCCTCGCCGACCAGGCCAACGCCGAAAAGTGCCCTCACGCCCGCAAGCTCGCCGAAGTGGCCGCCGCTGCTGCTGCCACCGACTCGCTGCCCCAGCACCAGCGCAGAAAGAGCATCAAGAACAAGCAGGTGCGCACCCCCGGTTCCGGTTTGGGTGTTCACCCCGAGCCCGAAGCCTACGACCGACCTGGCTTCCATTACGAAAAGTTCTATCACGATCAGCTCCAGGCCAAGCATGCCGACAAGTCGTACCGCTACTTCAACAACATCAATCGCCTTGCCGGCAAGGCTCCCAAAGGTCATCTCTCTGCCGAGGCCGACGAGATCACCGTCTGGTGTGCCAACGACTACCAGAACATGAGCCGTCACCCCGCTGTGCTCGAGGCCATGAAGGATACGCTCGACAAGTACGGCGCCGGCGCTGGTGGCACCCGTAACATCGCTGGTCACAACCGTCACGTCGAGACCATCGAGCAGACGCTGGCACAGCTCCACCGCAAGGATGCGGCGCTCGTGTTTGGCTCGTGCTATGCCGCCAACGATGCCACGCTTACCATCCTCGGCTCCAAGCTGCCCAACTGCGTCATCCTCTCCGACTCGAGCAACCACGCCTCGATGATCCAAGGCATCAAGCATTCGGGTGCCAAGAAGGTCATCTACAAGCACAACGATATGGCTGACCTCGAGGCCAAGCTGCAGGCCATCCCCGTAGACGTGCCCAAGATCATCGCCTTCGAATCTGTTTACTCCATGTGCGGAACCGTCGGCCCCATCGAGAAGACGATCGAGCTGGCTGAAAAGTACGGAGCCATCACCTTCCTTGACGAGGTGCACGCGGTCGGCATGTACGGCCCTCGCGGCGCCGGTGTCGCCGAGCACCTCGACTGGGATGCGCAGGTGGCTCAGGGTGACAAGCCTGGTCTGCTCAAGGGTAGCATCATGGATCGCATCGACATCATCACCGGTACTCTCGGCAAAGCTTACGGTAACGTCGGCGGGTACATTGCCGGCTCGAACCGCTTTGTGGATCTGATTCGCTGCTTTGCTCCTCAGTTCATCTTTTCTACGACGCTCCCTCCTGCCGTGCTCACCGGTGCCAATACTGCCATCCAGGTGCTGATGGAGTCCAACGACTCGCGCATCCTGCAGCAGGTGCGTACGCGCGAGACCAAGGACAAGCTCATCGCCGCTGGCATTCCGCTCCAGCACAATCCTTCGCACATTGTTCCTGTGCTCGTTGGTGATGCCGCCAAAGCCAAGGCCGCTTCCGACATGCTGCTCGAGGAGTACGGTTGCTACGTGCAACCCATCAACTTCCCCACCGTCGCCCGCGGTCTCGAGAGGCTGCGCGTGACGCCTACTCCTGGACACACCTCTGCCGACGTCGATCACCTCGTCTACGCCCTCACGCAGATCTGGAAGGAGCTTGGCCTGCGCACCGTCGACGATCTGCGTGCCGCACCCGAAGGAGAGGATGCGCTCGCCGACCTGTTCAAGGCTTCTGAGCAGACGGCCCGGGAGAACCCTCTTTGGACCGACAAGCTGCTCGGCTTGAACGAGCTCAAGGCCAACATCCGTGCCAACGGCTTCGCCGCTCGTGGCCCGAGTGTTGCTGCTCCGCCTGCGGCTCGCGCAGTCGGCGTCGCTGCCTGACCTGGTTTTCCCCAGATCTCGTCTCAATCCCCTTCCCTTTCCGTGTCCCGAGTTCGACCGGTGGTCGTTCTCGCTGTGCTGGAACGAAATGCAAGTTCCTCCACCCCTAGTCTTGCTCGTTGTCGCCTGTGATGTTTGTTGAGTGTCCCGAACGTTGAGTTTTCTTGAGGCGGTGGGAATGGGGAGACGGCATGCTTCAGGATAAATATCGTGTGCAATTTCGTGCGAGAAAATTGTTTGACGAGGGTGCGTGACCAGCTCCAGAAGAAAATGTCGGACACAAGGTGGCCAGCCAAGAAGAAAATAATCTCTGCTCGACCCGACTCTGAGCGATGCTTTTTGTGGTCTCGTAAGGCCTTGACCACACGAGAGCCGACCAAGAAGTTCACCGTCACCTCCATCCTCATCGACAGCATCATCGTTTGTCATTACGTCGGCTTTGCACCTACATCTCTACACCTCAATCGCAACGGTCCGCCCGCGAAGAGCACCTGTCTCAGCATGTTGTCGTCAATCGGAAGCGCAGTTGCCTCCTCCTCACGCACCGTCGTGCGATCCAGCACGCGTCGCATCACATCGACTGCCATGCGATCCTTCGCCACCACCGGCCTTGTCCGAAACGCACCTGCACCCGTAGATGCCAAGATCTCCACCATCGTCGACCAGATTGAAAAGCTCACGCTCCTCGAAGCAGCAGACTTGGTATCGCATCTCAAGACTCGACTGAACATCACGGAAATCGCCATGCCCGCAGCCTCGGCCTCTGCTGCTGCACCAGCAGCCGCCGCAGGTGCAGCAGAGCCAGAGGAGGAAGCAGCAAAGCCCAAGGAAAAGACCGTCTTTACACTCAAGCTCACCGGTCTGAAGGATCCCACCGCCAAAGCCAAGGTCATCAGGGAGGTCAAGGCCGTCAACACCACCATGAATCTCGTCGAGGCAAAGAAGTTCGTAGAGTCGACACCACAGGTGCTCAAGGAGGGGTTGAACAAGGAGGATGCGGACAAGTTGAAGGCGGCTATCGAGGCTGCGGGTGGTACCGTCGAGCTGGAGTAAGTTGGCAAGATGAGACGGCTCACACTGCCCCCCTTTTGATCGTACGCCGCGCAGCGTTTGGATCGCTGCTATCGCCGTCACTCGCAAGGATCCCCGCTGTCAGACTACAGCTACTACATTCAGAGCTATCTCGACCTCTGTCTGCTTGAGACATCATTCATTGTACTTTTCTCCCGCAGTCTTGCCCCAAAAGCAATGTAACATTCAGCCTTTATCTTTGCATCACTTCGGCAAGACACGGACGTTTCGAGACTGATCTCACGCATTCAACAGAAGTTGGTGGCCGATGTGGTTGAATTCTATGCCCAGGCGTCAACACGGTGCGCATTGTCCTCGTTCCTGGCGCCCTTGTTCTTGCTCTCTGCGCGTGTAGGGTGCTGACCATAGAAATGCTGTGCCACCATGTCCCTGACCATCTCGCCGATGGCCAGACTCGACGTCAATCCTGGACTCTCGATGCCGAGCAAGCTGATCATCGCACCGCCTTCTACCTTGTCCACGCTGTCCTTGGCGGGCGAGATGCAGCTGCTGCTAGGCTTGGGTAGACCCGGAGCTCGCTGCCACAACCTCTGCGCACCGAGATCGTTCGAGTTGTGCCAGAGGAACTGGAAGTCCATGAACGCTTTCGTCTCCGGACCGATGAGCTTCGGTCGGATACCGGCGTAGTCGGGTGCCAGGCCGGTCTTGTCGATGTTCGGCAGGTATTCCGTGATGGAGGCGTACATGCTCTCGATACGGGCATCGTCGACGACGAGCGCTCGTTTCCAAAAGTCGATCGCTTCCGGTGAGTTGGAAGATGGTGGCGAGATCCACTCAGTATCGGGACCGAAACGGATGTTGCCATCGAGGTCGAGGGTGAGATGCGTGCCGAGCGATGTGTGGGCGTGTGTGCCTTTGTTGCGGGTATCTGGACAAGGGTAGATGAGGTGCTTGATGCCGTTAGCTCCTGGTCCCTTGTACGAAGCGTAGTTGCCCTTGGAGTGCCACATGGGGATGGCGTCCTGTTCGGGCCCGCCGAGCTCAGAGAGCAACGAGTTGAGGACCATAGGTGCATTGAGACCGGACGTGTTGATGACCACTTTGGCGAGCAAGGCATCTGCATCAGCAGCAGAAGAGTCGCCGGAATCAGAGGTGAGCGTCTGCACGATCCAGCCGTCCTGCGATCCGTCAGAACCACGCTTCGAGTTGACGGCGCTGCGGTCGGGCTGATTGGGGTCGACGCGAACGACTTTGGTATCGTAGACGATCTCGGCGTTCTCGGCATCGAGTATTTCTTTTTCGAGATTTGCCATGAGTTCGTGACTGCTGACGATGCCGGTGCGCTCCGACAGCAGCGCCCAGGCAATGTTGTCAGAGAGATGCGGCTCGAGCTCTCGTGCTTCTTGACCCGTGATCAGTCTGGTTGGCGGTGCGAGGGGTCCAAGAGCGTCGCAATGGGACTGAAGCTTTTCGAGGTAGGCTTTGGAGAAGTTGGCTCCAACGACGAGCTTTTTGGTCTGCTTGTGCGGTATGGATTGCTCTTGACACCGCTGATACATGAGCTCGCGGCCGCGCAGGCACAAGCGGGTCTTGAGCGAATCTGGCGGGTAGTAGAGGCCCGCATGGATGACCTCGCTATTGCGTGAGCTTGTCTCTTCACCGAAAGACTTGTTTCGCTCGACGAGGTAGGTGGTCTTTTCTGGCCAGCGCGCAGCAAGGGCCGATGCGATCGAGAGGCCGACAACGCCTCCTCCGACGATAAGATGGTCGACCACGAGCTCGGGCTGCTTGGGTGGAAATCGAGACCGCGGTGGAAGAGAGGCGATCAGGGGGCGGACCGCTTCGGTCGCAAGACTACGATGCAGCAGCGGTGCCCGTCTTATCGCTGCACGCGATGAACGTTGGAGGATCATGGCTGTTAATAACCGTGCTGCCGATGCCGCATCGCAAGCCCGTTGCTTTTATGGTTGAGGCGTCGTGACGTCGTGACTCGAACTCTGAGCCGTCGAGCGGCTTCACAGAGACTATCAGAGGTTGCGTTGGGAACGTGCAGTACGGAAACATCCGAATGAGCAGGAGATGAGGATTGCTGAGCTGCATCGCTGCTTGTCGAGATGGAGGCCGCTTGTCGGTGACGCCGAACAACGCCGTTCTGAAAGCCGGACAAACCATAACTGTCAAGGATGAAAATCTTACATTCATGAAAATTCAATGAGGCAGAGCCAGCATCATCGTGCGTGTGCGTGAAATATCCTGCGCGTCACAACCCGAGGCTGAGGCGCCGTCTTTCCTCCACAACTACGCGCAGCACAGGCACGGCTCAGCTCAAACACGTATACCGTAGAGACTCGATTTGTGAATGGCCTCGACTTATTTTTCCGCGTTGAGTCTCGACAGATCGGCTAACAGGCTGGCAAAGGGTCGAGCACCAGAGTCGTGATTGCAGCGGATAACTTACTGAGTCCACACAGCCTTTTGTCTCCTTCTCCACAACATCAACGACAGCGATCTGTGTTTCTCTTTTATCACCTCCCCTTCGATCACTGTCCTCACCTGATCAGCCGTCGAATCCTCAACAACTACGACTTCGCGGTCGAGCCCTATCTTTCCTTCCGCTCTCTCAATCTCAACGCAGCGCGCAATTAGCTCCGATCGTTCACTTCACGAAATCCTTATCTGCGCGTACCTCCAATCCATCCACGGCAACGCATCGCGGCGGTACTCGCATCCTTCATCGTCGCAGTTCATCTTCTCGAAAGACATCCGGCAGTTTCGACAAAGGAAGGCGCAGTCATAGACCTTTTCCTTCGTCCTCTCGTAACCTTTGCACACGCACCTCGTCCACCCAGGTCCCTTCCATCTACACAAGCGCCAACATGTCGAGCTGGAGCAGCTGGTTCGGCAAGAAGGACAACAAGAACTCGGCGAGAGATGCGATAGTCGGGCTGCGGCAGCAGCTGCTCATGCTCGAGAAGAAGGAGGAGCATCTCAACAAAAAGATCGATGACGAGCTCAAAAAGGCCAAGGCCAATGTCACAACCAACAAGCGAGCGGCGCAAGCGGCATTGCGGCAGAAGAAGGCATACGAGAATGAGCTGGATCGAATCGCAGGGACCAGGATGACGCTCGAGACGCAGGTCAACGCCATCGAGAGCGCCAACATGAACCTCGAGACCATGACAGCCATGCGCAAAGGTGCCGACGCCCTCAAGACGATTCACGGCAGTCTCAACATCGATAAGGTCGACTCGACCATGGACTCCATCCGCGAACAGATGGATCTCACCAACGAGATCTCGGACGCTATCTCCAACCCCGTGGGCATGGGCCACGACATTGACGAAGACGAGCTCAAGAACGAGCTCGAAGAGCTCGAGCAAGACGAGCTCAATGAGAGGCTTGTGGGTGCCGACTCGGTGCCTCTGCACACACCTGCTGTTGCCACATCGGCAGGGCCTTCGCGCATCTCGAACGGTCCGGAGCGCAAGCAAGCCGTGGTGGAAGACGACGACGATGCCGAGCTACGTGCGCTGCAGGCGGAGCTCGCCATGTGAATGCGCATGCACTACTCTCTTTTGCCAAAGGATTCTGTTACGCTTGTCAATCGAGGTCGGCTTGGTGGTCTGTCTTGGAGCACTTGGAGCGTTCAGCATGTGCTTGCAAACGCAACGGTCGTCGCTCGCACCTTCAGAACGTGCTTGATAAAAGCCCAGCGTTGACTCTGTATCTCATCGCTGTCGTAGCGTCATTTTTGCATCAGTCGGCGCTTCGAGGCTGTACAAATGCCGACGCCATACGTCTCCGGTCGCTGCAGTTCGTTTGGAACGATCCTTCCTCCTTTACAACGGTACCAGTCTCAAACCGTGCCGCTGCTCATTGAACCCTCGTGCTCGTGTTGATTCCGGCTCTTCGCCCTCCATATATGTACTCTTTTGCAACTCGTGTTTCAATCGTCATGCTGCTTATTCCTGGCTTGAAGCGAAAGTGCCAATGCACCCCGTTCCGCAACGCCTTGAACTAAGTTGGAGACTATAATGAGCCAAGTTGTGGGCACAGGGAAGCCTGCGCATGGGACGCATGATCGCGCAACCTTTCAGAGCAATGGCCTTGGTCAGCTGTCTGGAACAGGTTCAATTGTGCATTTGCGGTGTTTGTACTGTGTTGAATTCCTCTAAAGACGAATGCCAGCTCCCGCTAAGTTGGCAAGGTCTGAGCGCATCTTTTGCCATCCCAGAGACATGCGTAAAAGAGTCGTGAGTCGTCTCTTGGAATCTCGGATCGGCAGGAGGTGGCTGAATCCGAACGCGCTCCTCATGTTGCGTGTGCTCCAAGAGCATGTTCTCTTCTCATGCACGCAAATCACTTCGCTGCGTCCGATTCATGGGCGAAGCGCTCCGAGGCGGGCGCAATTGTGTTGTCCCTCAAGACAGCGCGAAAGTTTGCGGCACTTGGCCTATGTCTCTTCGGCTAACAGTTTTGGCGCACCTGTCTCACGAAGCTCTCTCCAGCTGAATTCAAGCCAAATACCCCTTTAAGAGCTAAACAGAATTTAGACTGCCGCTCCGCAGGCCCGCTCGCGTTGTGCCTCTCCAGGGCGATTTGGCTGTACGGCACGCCTCCCTCGTCGATTCACGTTTCGGGATCTTTTGCGTGTCCAGGCTACTGTAGACAGCTCGTTGGGCTTCTTGCACACTCTTTCTTGTCCTCGAGACCATTCAACCGTCCTTCTCATCCACCTCATTTCGTCCTCTCAACCTTCTCTTTCGTTCTTGTACACGTCTGTCCCACCTCAACTGCGTCTGCCGATACAATCGAGCCACCTTTATCGCCCATTGCACCTCTGTACGACCTGTCACGACCACCGACTCCTCACTTCGATACCTCTTCCTTTGGCGCTTCTTTTCCTGTTCATCTCAATCCAGCTACCTCTCAATAAGTAAGATGATGATGGAATGACGGCATCCCCACGCGCTACTAGATTTTCGTATCTCAGAGCAGCCCAGTCCTCATCGGCTCTCTGCGAGTCTGCGGCTTCATCTAGCTTGCTTCTCTCTCGACCTTAGCCGTCCTGCGTCTGCGGCTCTCACATCCTCCGATCTTCGCACGATGACGGAAGCATCCATCGCTGGGCCGTCGGCAATACCAATGACCTCTATCAGCTCCACCGTGTCCCCTGTCGATGTCGAAACCACCAATTGGAATGCAGTCAAAATCTTCGCAGTGCAGCACCAACTCTCCCTCAGGCTGCTGGAAGCTGCGCGCGATGCTGTCACCGCACAACCCGCAGAACATGCTGAGGACCACGACTTTGGCTCAGATACGCCGTATCACATCACGGCGACGCGCCTCGACACAGGTCGCGTCATCTTTCGCTTCCGCTCCCGTCAATCAGGTCTCGGTCAGTCCGATGCTCAACCTTCTGCAATGTCACAGCACCAAGGGATGCCCCGATCCAGCTCATCCGGCGCCATTTTCACACGGCCGCCTCCCGAGTCACCCGACGCTCATCAGCCCGTTCCGAAGATGAATCTGGCCAACACGCTCTTGCGCAAGACTGGCAATCTCAGTCTGAAGCATTCCAGATCTATACCCGTTCTGCGTCGCAAAGCTTCATCCAACCTTGCCCCCGCCTTCTCTCCGAATCCAGCTGCGAGCTCGTCTAGCGGTGCACCTCCTCCTCCTCCAAACTCGACACTAGCCGACAATTTGCTCAGTCACACCCACTTGCCTGCTCCCGCCTTGCCCCTTGTCCCCGCATCGCGTTCCGCTTCCGATCACCACCAGCGAGACGGCCAGTCTCAAACAAAGCGAGGAGCTGTTGGTCACAGCATCAGCATGGCTCGTGCTGGCAGCACCCCTGTCAGTGGTACCTACGCGAATCGCCAGGCTCCGGACCACATTCAAGAAGGCGACGTGCTCGGCGCTGTGCTCGGACTCGGTCAGGCTGACCTGTGGTCCAGTGCGCACGCCGATACTTCATCCCGGTCGCATCCTCGCAGATCGTCCAGCAGCTCGTTCGAGCCCTCACAAGACCCCTCGCTTCGTTCGAACCCGCTCCCAGACGTGCGTCTTCCAGAAGGCAGCTTCGACATGCGTCTCGCCAAGCAGCCGCGTTCCAATCAACTCAGAGAGGCTCAGTCATTTGAATCGAATGCATCAGATGCAACAGCCCGTGGCAGAGACGACTACGACCTGCGGATCGACAGCTTTCCAGCCGAGCTGCATCCTTTATTGCCCGAGGAACCTAACAGCAGCATCACAGCGCCTCCCAGAACGCTCGTCTTCGACGTGATTCAGTGCTATCGTCGACCTTCGCCGGCACCGTCACAACACCAGCTGACGGTTGATGCTGGTTCCGACATTTCTGCGTCCATCCCCGCCTCGGGCATCGCAGACCTGACATATTCCACCGCCATCAACGCGCAGGCACAATCGTTGCAAACCTCGGCAGCGCCCGGGGATGATCCGCGATTTGCTGTGTGGGCCGTCAGGAGCGACAGGAACGACGGCACTTTCGTGATCAGCAACCGAGCTGGTCAGACCGACGATCGCCCAAACTCAGAGCTTGCCTCCTCGATGAGCGACTCTCCGGAGCTCACAAACAAGCGGCCTAAACGGAGAAGCCGCCTGCCGTTCGGTGATGATTACTTTACAACTGCCGCCTCTCCCAGAAGCGCTTCCACTTCTAGTCCCGCCTCGGAAAGGACGGCGGACGTCTCGCAAAGATCCCCGCCAAGCGGAAAAGCGGTCTTGCTCGCTGCATCTGCCGCACGTCTGGTGGCAGAACTGACCGCCGAAATCGATCTCGATCTGCGCAGCGACTTTTTCTACACGTTTCGTGCTTTTATGTCTCCGATGAATCTGCTCGAGCTGCTCATCCTACGCTTCGAATGGGCTGTCTCTGAACCCAGTTCTGCCGCAGACGAAGCACGTCGCCGCATAGTGCGTGTGCGCACCTACGTCGTCATCAAGCACTGGCTGCAGCACCATTTCGACTTTGACTTTCTTCCCAGCCGCGCTTTGCGGCAGCGACTTGCTACGTGGCTCAACACTATGGCCAAGGATGCACGAATCGCCACGCGTCCCGCAGATCTGAACATCATCAACAGCTTGCGCAAGGTCGTCAGAGCCCTCAAGGAGACCTACTCGCAATCGGGCGTGGGCGGCCTCCTTTTCAATGATGCTGGCCGCCTCGCCGACAGCCCTACTTCGCATCCCAGGACCAACAGCCTTTCCACTCTTGGATCGAGCTCACACGACTCCGAGTCCAGCATCGCCGCAACGTCGAGTCCCGCATCGAGCGGAGAGCATCGCATGAGTAGCTCGGGGTCCATGCCCTCCATCGCCGAGGATGTCAACCTCGATTTTGCCGAAGATCCCAGCTCTCACGATGCTCCTCACACCAAGTCTCCGCTGTCCGGACGGAGTCAGCCCTCGTCTCCACAAGCTACTCGAGCCGACCTTTCCGACGCCACGCGGGCCGCCGCACAGAAGGCCGCTGCAGAGTCGGTGCTCGTCTCGCACCGACACACCCTTGCACCTGTGCCAACCCATCTTACGCGTTCCACGCCTTCAGCCCCTAGTCCATCTCTGCTGCCATCTTCGATGCCTCATGGCGCCAGTGCACTGTCCCGTGCTTTTGCACAGACTGCGAGTCGCATCTCCAAGCTGAAGAGGGCGCTCGGTAGCCGCGGCTTGGGCATGAACAGCAACCATGATGTTGACGCTGAAGCCGAGGAGTGTGGCGACCTTCTGTTCTCAAAAGGTGGGCTCGACAGGCTCTTGCAATTCTTTGCCGCCGAGCAATCCCGGAGACAGTCTCTGCTTTCTTCTCGCGATACGAAACCGGTTCGTCAACGACCTCTTTCCCGTACCGACGAGGTCGACGAAGAGCAAGACGAAGGTCCAGCGAGTCAAGCGTCTGAGGACAGCACAGGTCAAGAGGAGACGCCCAGCCTGGTAGGCGCTTCCACTAACCGTTCCACACCAGCCAGTTCTATTGACCTGGCCCGCCTCTCGGACAAGCATGCTTCGCACGATGACGGTGCTCGTCAAGGTCTTGGCATCGACATAGAGACCTCTGAGCAGCACGGGGGCGAAAGCTCCCTGGCTGCGCCTGGTCAGGACCTCTTTGGTCTTAACCCGGCCAGCATTCAGCACCTCGCCTCGCTTGCTCACGTGAGGCCCAAAGTCGAAGAGTGTCTTCATCACGCCGCTAGCGAACAAACACTCCGATCAGTGTCGCGCATGCCTGTCGGACGTGATTCGGTTGGAATCGCCAGCGTTGCTGGAACTAACGTGCAGCGGCGCCAATCGACCCGAGACTCGCTCCTGAGCAACGGCGCCCCGCGTATCGTTCAAATCGACGACATCGATCTTTCCAGCGACGAGGACGACTTTGCTGTGCGCAAAGCGCTGCGTCGCCTTCCGGGAGCCAGAGATTTGCGCCAAGCCAACACCATCCGGGATCTTGAGCCGCAGTCATCGGCACCTGGACGCGACAGTGTCGATTCAATGGCCTCTTCGATGTTCCGACATGCCGGCTCCACGCGTCACTTTCACGTGGGCTCTTTCGGCATGGGGCACGCTCGCGGCCTCAGCGTCGACAGCGCTTTTCTCGGCTCCGAACACCTCGGAGCTCTGCCACAAGCGTTGCAGCCAGCCCTGCCGGTGATCACCACGGTGCAGTCAGAGATGCTGGACCCCGATGAGGCGCTGCAGGGCTACGAGCTGGTCAAAGGTTTCCGCTTGGACGACATTGAAAGCGATGACGAGGAGCCGGGTGATGTCGAGGCAGCTCTGCGTCGACTAGAGGGTATCATCGATGAAGACCGGCAAAAGCAAAAAGCCAACCGGGTCGAACGTCTCTGGCAGCGTTCCATGGCTAGGAACGCCAAGGTGGAGGATCGCGGCAATGTTACTGACAAACGTAACAGCGAGTCGTCGCTTCACTCCAAGGGCGATCGCACGCTGTCGTCTTCTCTCACGGGAGGATCGCTCGCTGACGCAGAAGACGAGATCTCCAACGCGTCTGTCCATCCGTGCGACTCATCGAGCGATACGCCACTTGACGCGACGCGACCTCATCCATCCACCGTGCAGCCCAAGGAGCTCGGTGCCCAATCATCGTTCTTGGATCTTCGAGACAGCGTCAGCACGTCAGAATCTGGAGCGCAAGGCGAGGAGCGTCTTGCTGACGACCCTACGTCTGGAGCGCAACGACACTTCACCGAAGATCTCAATGCTCTGGCAGTAGCCGATGTAGTCGGGCAGCCTGCATCCCGCACGAACGTCCCGCAGCGAGCCATCAATCTGCTTCCGTCGCCGAAAAGCGGCCTGTCAAATACGCTTCCTATCCATCGCTCGTTCCTCCTGTCTTACGGATCTGGCTCGGTGGCCAGGCAGATGTGTTTGATCGAAGCCGAACTGCTGCGTTCCGTCTCGTGGGACGAACTGGCTTCGTCGCGGTGGCGCGAGCGTCGCTTTGGCGCCGAAGTCACCGACTGGGAAGCCTTCTACCGCGATAGGGTGCGCGATCGGCTCGAGGCGCAGCGCCTCGGCGAGGTGCATCAGGAACGCGCGGTAGAAGCCATCGTCGCTCGCTTCAATCTCACGTCGAACTGGGTCGCCAGCGAGGTCGTCCTGACGCAGAACATCGACGAGCGAGCAGCGGTCATCTCCAAGCTGATCCGTATAGCCTGGAAGTGCTACTTGCATTCCAACTTTGCCTCGCTCGCCCAGATCATCTTTGGCCTCAGCACACCGTGGGTGGAACGGCTCCGCCGTACGTGGAATCGAGTGGGCTACTTTGAGATGCGCATGTGGCGGGATCTCAACTCGTTCGTCGGACCTCGTCACAATTTCCACCACCTCCGCAATGCCATGTTGAAGCTGGTCGAGTCCTCCGCCGGAGGCAGCGGTCCCGCCGACTTCAGCTCCACGCCAATGGTCGCAGAGACCAGCAAGACCGGATCAGCCCGAAGCTGCGTTCCCTTCTTCGGCCTGTTTGTCTCGGACCTGATGCAGTACGATGCCATGCCGACCTTTTTAGACCCGACATCGCCTACGATGGCCGCTACGACGACGACCTACGCCCAAGACGGCAACGTCCGCATTCATCCTGTTGATGCAAACGCATTCGACGGTCTGGCTCCACTGCCTCCGGGTGTGGTCCTCGAGCCGCTCATCAACGTGCTCAAGTTCCGCAACATCGCCGAGGTCATTCGGCAGATCTCCGCCTTCCAGAACGCAGCCAAAAACTACCCAACCATGTTTGAAGCCGAGAAAGGCGCTTACGTACGTTGTCTCAAGCTGCGTTGCCTACCTGGCGAATTGCTCGCTCGCTTGAGCCACATGGCCGAGTCTTGAGGTGCAACCTCCAGCTCAACCACACGGCCAACCTATACCCACACTTTCGTTTTCGGGTCGCACTGTCTTTTCAGACAAGACTATTACTGCCATGTACCCATCCTTTGTCCATTCAAGTACCACTATCGTTACCGACTAATTGCCAAACCACGTTCTTTGCTCCAGTTTACCCACGAATGATGTTTTTCTGTCTGCATTAAGTAGGTGGTGTCTGCGGATGTCCCAAACGTGTTACGCGCGAGTGATGTGCAGACGTGAGCGAAGCCAACCAGAACGCAAAGCAAAGTCGCGTCTCATCTCAGGGCCAGGAGCGCAAGCGAGCCACGCTGGCCCGTGGCGTAAATGAACAGACGCGTCGCGGTCGAGACCTTGCTCGTCGTGTTAATTGATTTCGAGAAATGCGCACCGCACAACTCAAGAACAACAACAGTCAAGCCAACTGTCGAGGGTCCCGCCAGGCGCGAAAAATCAGCTGCATTTGACAGGCTGAGGCCGCAGCAGCAGCAAGTCGCTGTTCTCCTTCTTTTCCTTCCTCATCACCGTTGCTCTACGCTCTCCTACACCACAATCGACAACGAACCCCAGCTCTGAGCCCCGGAGAAGCAAGTCATACTCTCGAAGCATCGTTTCCGAGCACCGATCCACCCCTTCCGCACATCAACGACGACCGTAAGACCTCATAGGCAGGCAATCATCTTCTCATCCACGCTCAGCATAGACAACCATGTCGGGCTTTGACTCGGGTCGTGTCTTCTCGGCCCAGGCGCTGGCAGGGTCCGAGGCATCTAGAGCTCCCGATGCTCCTGCACAGACCGAGCAGACGCTCTTCAACTTTGTCCAGACCTTCCGCACAGGCAGCGACTATGTGTACCGTGATCGTCTCCGCGCTAACCTTCTCGCCAAACAATACGTCCTAGAGGTTCAGCTCGAGCACGTCCAGCTCTGGAGCAACGATCTCGCGCAGGCGCTCCGAGACACCCCCTCGGATATCCTGCCTCTCTTCGAATCGGCGGTCAAGCGCGCAGCACGAGCGATCCTGTACCCTGTCATCACCCGAGACGAACAGCGCCCCGAAGCGCCGGACTGCCAAGTGACTCTTCGTAGTCATGCCAACCTCACACCCATGCGCGACTTGCACGCCGACAGCATCTCTCATCTCGTCCGTGTTCCAGGCATCGTCATCGGTACCACCACCCTCTCCTCACGAGCCACACACCTTCAAGTTATGTGCAGAGATTGCCGCGCAACCAAGACTCTCCCTGTTGTCTCAGGTTTTGGCGGCTTCACGCTGCCGCGATACTGCGACTCGACAAAGATGGACACTACAGCACCCAAGTGCTCGATAGATCCCTACGTCATCCTTCACGACAAGTGTCGCTTCGTCGACAACCAGACCGTCAAGCTGCAAGAGGCGCCAGACATGGTTCCTGTAGGTGAGCTGCCTCGACACATGCTCATGTCGGTTGACCGTGCGCTCTGCGGGCGTGTCGTCCCTGGCTCGCGCATCATCGCGACCGGTGTCTACTCCACGTTCAACAATGCCGGTAGCGGCAAAGGCGGCAAGGCCGGTGCCATCGCTCTACGCACCCCCTATCTCAGAGTCGTCGGCCTAGAGATCGACGCTGAAGGAGCGGGGGGACGCGGAATGGCGCGCATTTTCTCTGCCGAGGAGGAAGAAGAGTTCGCCAGACTTTCGAGGACAAGAGACTTGTACGAGAAGTTCTCTGCCAGCATCGCGCCAAGTATCTTTGGCAATCAGGACATCAAGAAGGCCATTGCATGTCTGTTGTTCGGTGGCTCGAAGAAGGTGTTGCCGGACGGCATGCGACTTCGTGGCGACATCAACGTCCTCATGCTTGGTGACCCTGGTACTGCCAAGTCGCAATTGCTCAAGTTCGTCGAGAAAGTGTCACCGATCGCCGTCTACACGTCCGGCAAGGGTTCGTCTGCTGCCGGTTTGACCGCGTCGGTACAGCGTGATCCGCAGTCGCGCGAGTTCTACCTCGAAGGTGGTGCCATGGTGCTCGCAGACGGCGGCGTGGTGTGTATCGACGAGTTTGACAAGATGCGCGACGAGGATCGTGTCGCTATCCACGAGTCGATGGAGCAGCAGACCATCTCGATCGCCAAGGCAGGCATCACAACCATCTTGAACACGCGTACATCGGTGCTGGCGGCGGCCAACCCAATCTTTGGCCGATACGACGACATGAAGTCGCCAGGCGAGAACATCGACTTTCAGACCACCATTCTGTCCCGTTTCGATATGATCTTCATCGTCAAGGACGAGCACAACGAGCAGCGCGATCGCACTATGGCCAAGCACGTCATGAACATCCACATGAACCGCGCCAACGACGCCTCGGCCACGGGCGAGTTCGACATCGAGCAGATGAAGCGATACGTTTCGTTCTGCAAAGCACGCTGCGCACCCCGCCTTTCGCCCGAAGCCGCCGAGAAGCTGTCGTCGCACTTTGTCGCGCTGCGCAAGCAGGTGGCTCAGGTGGAACGCGACAATGACGAACGATCCTCGATCCCCATCACGGTGCGTCAGCTGGAAGCCATCGTGCGTATTTCGGAATCGCTGGCCAAGGTGACGCTCTCACCCTCTGTGGGCGAGGAGCACGTCGACGAGGCCATGCGTCTGTTCCGTTCCTCGACCATGGACGCAGTGCAGGCGGGCAACGTGGAGGGTATGACACGCGGTGAGCTCGCCGAAGAGTGCCAGAAGCTGGAGCGCGAGATCCGTAGAAGGCTGCCTATTGGTTGGAGCACGAGCTACGCCAAGCTGCGTCACGAGTTTGTCGAGAGCCAAGGTTACACCAACCACGCGCTCGAGAGGACGCTTTTCATCCTCGAGAAGCGCGATGTGATCCGATTCTCGAACCAGCGCAAAGCCCTCACACGTACCGGTGTCTGATCGTGAAGGCAATTGTCTGCTTGTATGTTCTGCTCTAGTCTACCTTTACAGTTCTCGTTGTCGTTTCCCGTCTCATCATTGTATACCGTTGCGGCTTGTACCTTTAGTTTCTGCCTTGCCCATTGTCACACCACTGTCTGTTTTGGTTTTCATGCGTGGAGTGGGTGACTAGCTCGCTATTGGCTGCAATGTAGCGCTACACTGAGAGGTCTCGCGTCGATAGAGCGTTTGCGAGGAGCCTCTGACCCGCCTGCGGTCTGCCGGTATACACGCATGAACCATCAGCCATCGGAGAAGTCAAAGTCGCAATCACTGTGAGGCGAACAGACGCGGCTCGCACTCGTCTTAAACTTGGCGTCAAGCTTGACCTAGGCAACACACTATCTGATCGCGCCACGACAGCGCAACATTGCTGGCCTTCCTGTGTACAACAGACTGGGACTGAAGGTGCCTTAGAAGACTCTTGAGAGAAATCGATGCCGGACACAAGCTCTCCTCGGCTGTGAGAAGGAAGAGCCTCGGTCGAACACCGGTGATGGCATCGTTGATTCGAGCGTCGTATGCTATGATGCGCTGAGACCGTATCCAACTGCATTTCAAGCACCACGTTACCCGCGGCCACCCCGCAATCCCGATTATCGGATCAGCCGCGACCCTGCATAATCTCAATCGTATTACCGCGCATGTTAAGCCACATGAGCTGGACGGGTTGCGACGCTGCCCAACATTTCCAGCGGGTACTGCTCAAGTGCCTTGCCCCAAAATTTCGAAGATTGTGAGAAAAAGATATCACCGAAGTAGAAATTTATTCTTTAAGTTTCAGAGAGGAGCGAAGCATGCTTCCGAGAGCTTCTCCGGACGGCACATCCGACGCTGCACAGCCCAAGGCTCTCTCCGAAGGCCATGCTAGGCGTGTGGACTGTCTGACAAGTCCATGTCGACGGTCAGAAAGGACGCAGACGTGTTCAGCGGTCAGACTAAGGCAGCAGAGGCGTTTCGAAGCCGCGCTTGGATTGTGAAGCTCGGTCGGCGTCGTGTTCTCAACTCAAAATCTGCCGTAGCGGTGGGCAAGGGTATAAGTAAGCTTGCCGAACACGTATCGCTTATCTCGGTCTTTGTTCGCTGTACCTGTACGCCACTCGTGCCAGGCGATACCGAGGATTCGCATGCAACCGATCGATGGTCGCACTGTGACTGCTGGAACGGGATCAACGTCTGCTCGCGGGCCGAGCATGAGTAGTGCTGTAATCGGTTGCGAAAAAGCACGCGCCCGTACAGCCCGTGCTGATCAGCTGTCCGTCCGCGTTCCAGACACTTTCGTACCCCCGTGCAGCTCTTCAGAGCGTCATCTCGCGACAAACGCGGGGCTTGGTGATGGCTTTCAAAAGTCACATGGATGAAAGTGGTGATGCTGGTTCGCTACACGCATGCTATACGGAGTGCAAGATGCTAAGATGGGGCCTAAGTGCCTACGTGGACAACATGGATGAATTACAAACTTTTCTATTTAGTCGAGCAATAAGGACAAAGCCACACGGCACCGCTTCGTGCTCGCTGCTCTCTGCTCGCTGCATCCACGCAGCCAGGGGGAAAAAATGAGGCTTCTCGAAATTGGTTTCTGGTCAGTCTTCACCCGCTCTTTTACACTGCCGTACCCGCGTCGTGTGTCGTTCGTTGCTCCTCTCGTTTTGTGCCTGCTTTGTGGTTCACTCAGCTTTGTACGTGCGTGTGTGGGTGGATTGCAATTTCGGTTGCTGTTCGACCAATTGAAGATTTCGCATTGCAGGTTGTTGCTTCGTCACCACCACCAACACTGCCAAGGCCCTCGTATACTTGCAGCCTCCTTCCGCTTTACATCTACCCTTCGCCTTCGCTCTGGGTCATATACCACTACGCAGCTGTAAAGCTGGCATCCAGCAACTGCGGTCTTTCTTCGGCATTGGCGTTGGACCCAACGACGTCCATACGAGGTGCCGACCGCGCCCAGTCTCGCCGCCTCACCGCCCAGGACACGCCTACAGCCCATCGCTTCCACATGCTCAATCGATCCACCTAGCACTAGCGCTTCTCAGCAGCATCTATACGCCCCGTGGTCCAACTCTTCATCATCCTCGTTCTTACATCTCGCACAGCAAGCGGCCATGTCCAGCAGTACTGCACTCCACCCTCAATCCACCAAGTACCACGCGCGCTCAGAGACACGCTCTACCTCACCACCCAGCCTCACACAGACCAGCAGCCCTTCCTCGAGCGACTCTACTGGCGACGACGAGACGCTGGCAAACGGTAGGGCTCACCGTCGCGCAGCCGACCCTGCTGTTGCTGACCCTCATCAGCTTGCCAAAGCCGCGTCCGCAGCCGAATTCTCGCCCAGCATTTGGGGCGACCATCCGCAGTCTCTCATCACTGATCTCGACGTCAACGCCAACGGCCACAAGTCGGGCTTTGAGGCTATGAACTTTGCAGGCTGGGACATCGGCATGCAAAACGATGCCGAGCTGTCCATGGAGATGGACTCTACTTCCAGCACCGACTACGGCTTCTCACCTCAGTCCATCCACTCTCCTGCCTCCTCTCACAACGCCATGTCCAGCTTCGCGAGTGCATCGCGTGCCATGACCCACGATAGCCCTGATGGCTCCGACCGTAAGACCGGCTCATTGTCTCACGATCCCACAACAGCCCCGAGCACCTCCAGCTTCGCCGGCAGCGGCGAGGATTCGGATGGTCATGTCGCATGGACAGGCAAGACGGGCGACAACGACGAAGCCATGTTCGACTCGTTTGTTCAAGCCGGTTCCTTTGGCTCTCCCGCTGTCAAGTCGGAGCCTTTCCCGGCGAATGCCACCAACGGGCAACCCTTTGTCGCCATGAACATTCCAACGTCCTCAGTTTCCACGATGATGCCACCATCTGCGTCGACCAAGCCAATCCAATCTCTTGTGTCTCATGTTAACAACAACGCGAGCGCCAGCGCTTCCTCATCGCGCCGCAACTCGGGCGAGTCATCCGAGCCCAAGAAGCTCCCCGGCTCCACCTCTGTAGCGGCGCGGCGCATGGGTTCTCAGACAGCAGTGCACAGCAACAACCTCGATGCAGACCTCGGCTATTCCGCATTCGAAGTCGTTCGCCCCAATCGCGAAGGTCTCAAGGATCTCCAGGTCCACATCAACGGTGTTCCCATGCACGGCGCCAAATCACGCGTCGAAACCCAGATCAGAATGCGTATCGAGCTGGTCCGTCCAAAGACAACTCCTGCCGGCGGGTGGGAACGCATCGGTTCCTTTACGCACATCAAGCTTCCCCCCCTCAGCGGCACAAAGCGCAAGTCGAAAAAGTACCAAAAGACAGACGTGCCTCCCGAAAAGACGCTCTTTGTCGACGCCACCGTAGTAAACGCTACACCGCCCCACGATCGCGTCCACGTATGCAAAGGCTGCCGACAGAGGGAGCGGAAACGTGCCCACCGCAAAAAGGATCCGAAAACACCGCACGAAAGCTCGCCAAGCGCAGAGGAGATGAAGAGCCTCGGCATCGACCCTGCCGCTCCCGACGCCGTGGAGAGGACACAGGCACGCATGGAGGAAGAAGAGAAGAAGCGCGTTGTTCTGTTCAATTGCGGAGACTTTGTCGACTTTGAAGAGGGCGAGGCAGTCCTGCCCACTCGCATCACATGCTATTGCCGTCATCACAAGGAGAAGGTTGGCTTTTGCGTCATCTTTACCATGCGCGACTGGCAAGGTCGCCTCGTCGCCACCGGCTCCACGCCTCCCATCATGATCACCGACGACCACAAGTCAATGGGTCAGGCTGCTCAAGCCGCACAGGCTGCCGCATCTGCTGCAGCCTCTCCCTCGGCATCAGCATCTCTCGGCGTCATCAAACAAGTCAACGGCACAAGTCCACGATACCCGGCTTCTCATCAGTCTCAGTCGCAAGAGGATCTGGTCAACGGCGCCAACTCTACGAGTGGAAGTGCGACGCCCAACGGCAGCATCAACGTGGAACCGCCCACAAAGCAGAAGAAGGAACGTTCCAAACCTTATGATGGCAATCGACGCCGACGCAATACGTCGGGCAAAGATCTCAACATGACCCCGTATTCTGGAACCGGACAGAACACGCCCGCGGTCAGCGCAACGTCTCCCGTCCCTGCCTCAAACGGTGTCGATTTTAGCTCAAATGACTTCTGGAACGCTTTTGCAACTGCGGGCACAACCATGAATGGGCTCGGGCGCAGTAACAGCACCAGCACTGGCACGAAGACGCCCGGAGAAGCATCCAGTGTCGGTGACTCTCCTGCACCTGCAAGCTTGGTTGGCATTGGAGCAACGCAGCCCGTGCAGCAGCCGAACGGCCTCCAGCAGCAGCCGCAGCCTCTGCAGTTGTCGCAGATGCCGCCTCAATTGCAAGCTCAGCTGGCACAGGGCTCCCTGTCTCCAACGACTCTGCAGACCAATCTCGCCAGCGTGCCCAACTTTGATCTCGAACAGTTCTTCCGCAATGCCCAGGCAGGCGTCTCAAGCGGCGTCGACTTTGCGCAGCTCATGGCAATGGCTGCCGCCGCCGCATTGCCGCCTCACCTTCGGCCCAACTCTGGCTCTATCGCCACCCCTCCCGGGTTTGCGCAGGCCTCTCCTTCTGGACCGAACCACAGCATCGAGCAGGCTCCTCAGCCGAAGATCTCCAAGCTCATCCCCGGCGAGGGACCTACGAGCGGAGGTATCGAGGTCACCGTCCTGGGAGAAAACTTTACCGAAGGTGTCACCTGCGTATTCGGCGACACCCCTGCCGCCAACACCAAGGTTTGGGCCAGCAACACGCTTGTCTGCCTCCTGCCGCCAAGCTCGAGCCCCGGTCCTGTTGTTGTCAGCGTCAAGACCCCTGGACAGGTAGCACAGCCGCCTCCGGTCAACGGCCCGTTGCAACTATTCACCTACATTGACACTACCGACCGTGCGCTCATGGAGTTGGCACTGCAAGTCGTCGGCCTCCAGATGACGGGCCAGATGCGCTCGGCGCGAGAGGTTGCCATGCGCGTCGTTGGCTCTGGCGGTGGTCAGCAGCCCGGAATGCCAGCTGCTTTCAACAATGGAGGTGCCAGTGGCGGGGGCGTCTCCCACGCAGAGGCTCGCGAGGCGATTACCGGCCTGTTCACCAGCAGGTCGCAGAGCTCCAGCTTCCAAGATACCCTCGTGCAATTCCTCTCGCTTCTCGATGCAGACGTCAGCGACATTGACCAAGCAGCACCGCGAACCGATGCAATTCGCCTCGCCAACAAGCAGGGCCACACCTTGCTTCATCTCGCCACGCTCATGGGCTTCCATCGACTGGTCGAAGCTCTCATCAGCCGCGGCTGCCCGCTCGATGCGCGCGACCGCAACGGTGTCACTGCGCTTCACTTTGCCGCCATACAGGGCCGCGTCACCATCGCTCGCATGCTCCTCCGCGCCGGCGCCCGAGATGACGTTGCAGACGTCAACGGCCTCTACGCCGTCGACTTGGCACGCAATCACGATCAGGTCGACGTAGAGATGATGCTCGACAACACCGCTCGCACTGGCCACTGGCAGACCCGTCGACTCACCTCTCATCCGGATGTAAGCCTCTTGTACGACGAGGATGCCGAGGACATTCTCTCTGACGAGCTTAGCAGCGAGCCGAGCCAGTCTGATGTCGACGACGACAATGTCAGTACCAGCTTTGACGAGTACAGCGATGACAGCTTCTCCGTCAGCGGCGAAGAGGACGTTGAGGGAGTCCGCCTTCCTGCGGTTCCCGACGCAGCTGGCGCAGCCGACGACCTCGAGGCTCGCGAGGCGCTCTCGCAGCTCCCATCGCCTGTCATTGACGAGAAAGCCTCGCTGAAGGAGGCCGATGCTCGTTCGGCGAAAGAGCTTGTCGCGTCATCACACTCCGAGAAAGTCTCGTCAAAGGGCTCAGCACTTCTCGACCCTGCGAGCCAGAAATCTTGGCTGACAAAAGCGGGCGATACGGGAGCCGACTGGATGAACCGAGCTTTCCTTCCGCACACTATGGCTCACAAGTTTGCCCAACTGCACATGCCAGCAATGCCCGCGATGCCAGCTATCCCGGTCTTCCACCTCGCGCTACCCGCCCCTGCCTTCATGCCATGGTCCGCGGCCCAGCGCGGCGAACAGACGCCTGACACGAAGAGTTCGCCCAACGATAAAGGCAAAGCTCGTTCTGGCGATTCGTCTGCCGAACAAGGATGGGAACACGATGAGCGTGGTCGCCTCCTCACGCTGTGGAAGAACATCGTCGAGGAAGGCGCTTGGGGTCTTAATCCGCTGTACAGCCCTCCACCTGCATACGAATCGGTAGCTGCAGCCGAGGCGCAGGACATGAAATCACGTTCGACACCCTCAGTCGCCTCCTCATCCAACACCGTAGATGCTGGGCCGTCTTCTGAGTCGAGCACGCCCACAGCCGGCCCTTCGCGTAGGCCATCGGCACGACGACGTTCAGCTCATCCCGGCAATGAGGCGGCCGCCGCAGCGTCCATCTCGGTATCCACGCTCTCGACTGAAGCGACATCGTCCGCAACGAAGAGCAAAGTATCCACTCACAGCCCATCCACGGCCGTCGCACGCCGTCGCAAGGGTCAATTGCAGCTCCGTGACGATGCGATGCTGGTGTGGTTCTGGATCCCCGTCTTGCTCATTGCAGCTGTCGTCGTGCTATTCTCCAAGAGCTCAAGCATCTTCAGCTACGCCGACTTGGTCAGCTACTTGGACTTGCCCGCCGTCGGGCGCAACCGAGCGCCTTGATTCAGCTCGATCTTGAAGTGCCATGTTCGGATTATTCTCCCTATTTTTGTCTTCGTATTTCTTCATGTAACAACATCGTCTATTTTCGCTGCAATACACCGGTGACCGTTTGCCCGAGAACCCACCTGTGCGGCCCTGACTGTGTACACCAATTCGTCGTTGAGGGCTGCCTCCATAGCCATTGCCATCCCGGGGCTAGGCTCGATCCAAGAGAATAGATTTGTTGCAGTGGCCGTCGCAAGCCATGCCGGGCTGTGTTTGTACAGTGAAGGCGTAAACTTGGACCTTGTGCGGACCTTCCGTGCTTGTACGAGACTTGAACTCGGCGTCGAGCTGCTCCTACATCTTGTGGGAAAGAGTGGGGGACTCAAGTATCCTGATGGAACCTTTACCGCATCCACTTTTTCGACGTTGAGCCAGACGACGAGTACGACATTCATGCGCTCATTTCTGTCGAGGATGGTCACACATTCAGTTTGCGTCCCAACCGTTCAAGGTGCGCTGTATCCTGCGTCCTGGCGTCGCCCTCTAATCTTTGTTCGGCCGCCAACATGAACGCATGGGTGTTTTGAGCCCTGTACGGTCGCAGTCACGGCACAAGACGTTCTAGTCTATACCGCGCGCAGTCACACACAGTAAGCTGCGCCTACCAAGATGGTCTGACATTTTGAAAGCTCCTATTCGCACGTTGCTTCTCCTCGAGGATGTGTGTGTGTGGACTAGCGGACGGTTAAGAAACGGCGTCCATCGACGCTGTGCGTCGGTCATGCAGTATGTTTCCTGGGAATGGCTGTTACGTATCTTGCTAATCACTTGATGGCGGCTTCTCCTCCGAGTGTGCTGTAGGTTGCTGATATCGACGGTTTCGAAGTTCCAGCAAGCCGCAGACGTATTTGACAAGAGCAGTGACGAGAGCTGAGACCATAGCGGCAAGTACCAGAGTCGCCCATGCAGCAACCACAAACGGTTGACATGAGACAGAGCAAGCGCCGGTCGAGTCCAGGACAACGTACTGAGTCAATGACCAGCGGGGGCAATCAGGGCATGGGCTGGTGGCTTGGACGGCATGCGCTGTAGCGCGATCAAAAACCAAAACCAATGATATGCAGGAGAGATATGCAATGCCCATACTGACAGCGGCACAAAAGCGATCGCCAGTGATCCAACGGCGAGGACAAAGAAAGATCGCTCGTACAACGCAACAAGTGTTGACACAACGGCGAGGGTGATGGAACTTTTCTTGACAAGCGCGCAGGACTTTTCGTCAAACTGCATAGGCAAAGGTGTCGTCCAAAGAAGGAACCTTGAACGAGGAGCCAACACTGGCAGAGCTTGCGTTCAGATTGCGTCAAAAGAAACGATTGGATTGATGACTGCACCAGCTGCTAGCAGGACTCTCGACTTTATACGGTCCTTTGCTTGTACGTGGAGGCACTGATTTGTACGCTATATCGTGGACGATGCGGAAAGTGATTGTTGTCGAGAGATGGGGAGATGGTTGGTGAAGAAGCCGAGACATGGAGATTACAAATGGCTAATGCGCACGCTTGGTAGCAGCTGCTTGATTTCTGGTGATTTCTGGTGAGATTGCGTTTTGCCGATGGTAAAGAAGGGCTGCGCAGCGCACACGCGTGGGTTCGCACAACTATACCTACATCTAGCGCGGTGTCGTCAACCCACCTGGGTGCATTCTGGCGCTGATAGCACGCACACGAGAGTCACGCAATGTGTCTTGACATGGTACCTAGCGCAGAAAGTAGCTGTCAGAGACCGCACGTCAAGGTTCTGAGCTAGGGTTAGGGTTAGGGTTAGGGTTAGGGTTAGGGTTAGGGTTAGGGTTAGGGTTAGGG